>NC_073303.1:113170555-113470555 GCF_027595985.1 Sorex araneus | reverse complement strand
TCTATTTAAGGTTGAGTTAGAACCAGATGTTACCTTCAAACACATTTTGAGAAACAGAGCAGAAGCAATACAGTGACCATAGTTGTGAGTTTCTGGGCACACAACCTGCCTGAGACAGGCAGAAAAATGATTTCAACAAAGAACTCCAGTAAGTAATGCATAACTGACACCAGTATTTCATCATGTAATTGTCAAATATTTTTGCAAATTGGTGAAGAGCAACCATTATGCTAAGCTTTCCTAAAAATGTTCTGACATGACTTATAAATCATTTATTACTAAACTGAATTTGATGCAACTTTAGATGCATGGAATACTCAAACATACATGAAAAACATGACAATAGTTATGTAGTGAAATACAGGTAGACTCAAGTGAAACCTTGTTATTTATCTTTCTCTTACCCTTATGCAATGTTAATACAGTATCAAAAAAATTAAAGACTATACATTGAGCTTGTGCCACTAATATTTAGTGACATGAAGAAAATATTGATGCCAGATGTTATATTGAGGACTTAATCCTGTAATTCTTTACAATGCTCCCCTATTCACTCTCCAATATATGAAGAAGTTATCTTGTATATTCATGCAGAACAAAGTGCCAAGCTGTGATCAACACAATGAATTTTTTAATTCAAGACACATGCTCTTATGAAGTAAGTTTTGTCATCGTACACCCTTGAATAAACAATCAAACTGAATTACTTAATATTTTCTGTGACTAAATAGTTGTTCTTGATATTCCTACTATAGAATACCATTGCTCTTTTATATACTATTGACTACAGTGATAAAATAATAATAAAATTATCTTTTAGGGCACTTTATTCAGATGAAATATATATTTTATTTTATTTTTATTTATTTAATTTTTTTTTTTTTTGCTTTTTTGGTCACACCTGGCAATGCACAGAGGTTACTCCTGGCTCTGCACTCAGGAATTACTCCTAGCGGTGCTCAGGGAACCATATGGGATGCTGGGAATCGAACCCAGGTCGGCTGCGTGCAAGGCAAATGCCCTACCCGCTGTGCTATTGCTCCAGCCCCATATATTTCATTTTTTAATTTTCCTTTTTTCTGTTTGTGAAATATATTAGGTTACAGTCAGCTGTGTTTAGGGCTTACTCCTTGCTCTGTGTTTAGGGATCACTCCTGCAGCATTCAGGAGCTAATTTTTTTATTTGATTTTATTTGCTAACATGTTCAAACATTATCACTTAAATTTAATACTGAATACTATGAGTAGATTTTAAGAAAAAATCATATTATCATAAAATTAATGATTCTTTGAGAAATTGATGTTCTTAGAAAGCTATAAAATTATTTAACAGAGTGATAAAAATAGTATGTACTTTTAGCCTTTATTAAACAGCACTACCTGAAAACTTTTGTACTACTATCATATTTTTGTATAAACCATTGTATACACTAATTAAGTTCAGACTCAGATATAATGGCCCTGATATAAAAAAATGGAATTTACTAGTAATAGTAAAACTTCATATATGATACTATGTTTATTCAAAATTATATTTTCTTACAATTAATTAGGCACTTTTACATTTCTATCATACATAATTATTAAATTGCTTAGCATTTATGATACTATATATTTATATCAGTGTTCAGAGTTTTTCATGTTTACCGTAACATAATTATTTCATAATTCTTTTAAGTAATTGAAAACAAACAAGTCACTAATGTGTTTTTTGTTCCACAGATGCTTTGGCTAGCCAAGGAGCACCAGCATATTCACAACTTGCCTAACACTTTGACTATGAGAACATAGAATCAGATTCCAATAAAAATCTTTCATCATTTAGTATTTGTTTGTTTTCATATTACATCAGGTTTTTTGGAATCAATAACAAATGCTTTGCTGTAGGGAACCATATTCCCAATATTTTGTGTTCCAGCAATAACAGTATCATTTTCAGCCAGCATCATTAAACTTCATCAAGAGGTTAGTGGTAGACTCCTGAGTCCCTCCTTAGCACTGGATCATATGCCCGTCATGACACTTACTGAATAGTATTATGATTTTCTCTGTGTCTGTGATTTTTCTAATAATTATGGACCTCCTTGAAAGTAGGGATGATGACTTCATCACTTTCATGTCTCTTACTCTACCATGGCAGAGTTTGCTGTGATCACCTTTACTGAAAGTGTAGAAGACCCCTGAAATATGTAGATAACAGTAACGTAAGGAGAATCCTACCATGCATTATTATTATGGAAAAAGAAAGGAATCAAGCAGAATTTGTCAGATAACTGCTGGCGAGATTTATTTGGTATCTTAATAAGTCTTAGCACCTTTAACTCTCTCCTCCTAACCAGGTTCTCTTTAGAACCTCTCCTTTAGAAAACTGTCACAAGTACATTGAAAATGAGTGAGCAACAGGGATGGAGAAAAGAGACAGAGTTAGAAAAGAAGGTTGACAGTTAGAGAGAAGACTGAGAGCTAAGAGTGGCTGGGGAGATTGGAGAGGAGTCACGGAAAGAGTTTTAGAAGGAGCTAGAGAGAGGGTTGGAGAGAGTGAGGAGAGATGAGAGATTGAATGAATGGCAAGTAATCAGCAACCAGCTTGGCCCTCATCCTTCCTTCATCTGTCTAAGGCAACAGCTGTCCAGGGTGGGGAAGTGATTTGAGAGCAGCAAACGCAGGCGGCGAAAGAGAACCGCCCAGAGAGACCTCAAATGTTCTTCATGTGTTAGCTCCCCTCGCTTATCTGGATGAAAGGAGAGTATGCAGCTCTGGCCCGAGTGGGCCAGAGGGCCAAAAAGGAGATTGTTTCTTTTTATGTTTGTTTCTTTGGTTTTTTTGTTTGTTTGTTTGTTTGGTGGAGGCAGGTTTGGGGCCACACCTGATTGTGCTCAGAAGTTACTCCTGGTTCTCCACTCGGGAATTACTCCAGGTGACGCCAGGATCAAACTCAGATTAGATAAGAAGAGCACCCCTACCGGCTATACTATTGTTCAGTCCCCTAATTCTATTTCATTATATCTCTACGTATATCTTACTATGTAGCAGTTAAGAATATGCCTTGTGAATGCACTGTAGCACTGTTGTCCCGTTGTTCGATTTGCTCCAGCAGGCACCAGTAACATCTCCACTGTGAGACTTATTGTTACTGTTTTTGGCACATCCAGTACCTTGTAAATACTCTGAAGTAAATTTATTATTGCTTGGTGAGAGACCCAAGGCTATTTTTGAACTGGTGGATCATTCCATTGGTAAATCCAAACTAATATTTTATTTCTATTCTCTTTTTCTTCCTTTTTCTCTTGGTTTTAGGACCATATTCAGTGGTGCTAGGTGTTTGCTCCTGGTGTTGTTCTCAGGGACCATTATTGGCAGTGATCAGGGGACCCTAGGGGTACTAGGGATGGAACCTGCATCAGCTGTGCACAAGGCAAACACTCTACCCTCTATGCTATCTCTCCAGCCCCAATTTTTATTCTCTCTGTGGGATACTATCCTGTTTTCCAAAGAATATAGACAAAATTGTTTTTTTGTTTTTTCTTGATTTATGTGGCTAGTTTTTGTCTTTCTCGTTTATTTTTAAATAATCTTGAATTTATTCTCCAAATTAGGACAATACGTGTTATCAATTGGAGAAATATTTAAAAAAAATTATTGCAACCTAACCATTATTAAATACAAGCTGGGGTATTTCTGTGATTGCATCTCTCACATGATAAATGCTCCTGTCTTTAAGTAAATACCTGTCCTTTTCCTTATAAATTTTACACCCAAAATGAGTAAACTGAGTTTGCCCGTATTAGGCTATTTGCATAAAAACTCTTAACTCATGGAATATTGCTGATTATTTACAGAAGCAAATGCCTTATCGGGAAAAACGTTTTTCCAAATATACTGTCATTAAAAGGGAGGAGACAATCACTCAACAAGGACACATACGACAGCAAGACTTTTACACTAGAGTGCACTGTCACAATCCAGGTGAGACAAGATTTTCCCCGGTTAACAACTGGTATGTTTGCACCATCTGCTCTCTCTGAGTTCCACTGTCCATCAGCACAAGAAAGAAACACAAAAGGACAAAAAGGTCATTTAATTCCTTGACAAATTTAGAGACAAAATTTAGGTACACACTTATAATAAGTATTTTATAATACAGAGGTGTTTCACATTAAGAAATTCACAGGGGCAAATTTTAATATTATTTATTTTTTATTAATATTATTTAAAGGCTCATATCCTCCTCTATGAAGCTGGTAGCTTTCACAAATACAGGGGAAAAATGATTCCAAATGTGTATTATTTAGTAATTAAAAAAAACCCATGTGTACATTAAATTACAGGTCTAAATATAACAAAACAAGAACAAAAGTGAAGAAAATGGAATTAAAGTAGCCTATAATTGCAATCTCTATCACTATCACTGTCACTGTCATCCCGTTGCTCATTGATTTGCAGTGAGCACCAGTAACGCCTCTATTGCGAGACTTGTTACTGTTTTTGGCATATCGAATACGCCATGGGAAGCTTGCTAGGCTCTGCTGTGCGGGAGAGATACTCTCAATAGCTTGCTGGGCTCTCTGAGAGGGATGGAGGAATCGAACTCGAGTCGTTCTGGCGCAAGGCAAATGCTCTACCTGCTGTGCTATAATTAGAATCTACAAAACATCTTTTCATCTGGAAAAAATTGTAGTTTGTATAAAAACTAAAAAAACTAGTAGATTAGTTGCCACATATTGCTAACCAATTTTAGTTTCCTTAAAATTTATGATTATATATACAGAAATCAAAATTAAGTAATTTAGGTGCAGTAAAAATGCATAAATTTTAAACTTTATTCTGTTCTCCTGATCTTTTATTCAGTAAGTCCCTTTCCCTGTTCCAGGGAAAAATGCATATTTAAGTAATCTATGTAGATGTCATACCTCTCAAATCCTTTTAGTCTGTGATACTTTTTATTGTTCTTGCTTACCCTAAATTACATACAAATATAATTAGGCAAAGAGCTCTGTCTTTTCAAGAGTAAAGACAGAAACAAAATAGCTAAATAGATAAAACAGGTTGGTTAGTAAGGCTAATTTAATTATTGCAGAGAGAAAAATTAGAAAATTACATAAAACTAGTACCTAATACAATTTTATATATGCACACATATATAAAATCAACAGATTTTAAATATTTTTAGAAGTAAAAATAAAAATAAAAGGATAGCCAATAGATATAATAAACACAGGAACCTAGTATAGTTCTACAAGTATCAAAGGAGACTTTAATAAGTCATTATTATAATAAAAAGAACATTCTCATGATTATATAACTATTATGTATAATAGTTTTTAATATTGTGACTTATGAATTTGCATTACATAATAACATAGTGTCATAATATAGAAAACAAACTGATAAAATTAAAACACAGATTTGACAATTTTAATCTTATCACTTACATCCAGAAACTTTAACGTATTTCTTTCTCAATAGTTTATAAAATATTCAGAGAAAAATAATAGTAAAGTTCAAATAATATTTGACTAAAAACTGATATATGCAATTGTCATATTGTAATATATGCAATTATGCATGTACATATTAATTATGTTACAAACAAACATATATGTAGTTATTTTGCCTAAAAACATCTAATCAGAAATTTTAATATTTATGCATACCAAAATTGTTCATATTTGAGCCATAAATAACATAAGCATAATTTTCAGAAGTTTAGTATTCTGTAATGTCAATATAATTGTCAGAAATTGATAGAACAAGATTAGATGGTTAATTTAACCCAATTTTTGCTTCCTCATTTAACTATAAATTCCTCTTAGTATTACTCTTTATTAGTGCCATAATTCCTGTGATTTATGCTTTTGTTCTAGCTCATCTCAAGTAATTCATTCACTTATTCTATTTCTTTATTAATCCAGTAGTTATCAAATAACTTGTTCTTGAGTCTAAAATATTTACTTTCTTTACATATTGTCCGTATTTCTTCCTTTGTAATATTATCATCTGTAAATATAATTGTCAGGGTTTCAACCTTCTTCGTGTCTTTGGTGTCTATTTCTGTGTCCCAGTGTGTGAATTGTCCTAATTTGGTTTCTTGGGATAAAGTGCCCTACAGATGCATACTAAATCCATACTAATTCCTCCTATTACATTCTTTTCTGATTGGTGGGAGTGAGTGTTAAAGTCTTCTAAGATTATTGTGTTGCTATTGATATCTCTCTTGAGGCATGTTGCATGCTGTCTTTATAAATTTTAATGTCACTTCATTTGGTGCATGTGTGTTAATTATGTTTGAGGCCTCTTGGTGTATTAATCTCATAATCATTTCATAAAGCTTATCTCTGACTCATATCAATGCTGAGAAGTATGGCTCTCTCTGCCTTTCTTAGGTAACCATTTGTCTGTATGATTAATAATGTTTTATTTTGTGTGTACGTATGTAGGGCTGGAGCAATAGCACAGCTGGTAGGGCATTTGCCTTGCACGCGGCCGACCTGGGTTCGATTCCTGCGTCCCTCTGGGAGAGCCTGGCAAACTAGCGAGAGTATCTCGCCTGCATGGCAAAGCCTGGCAAGCTACCCATGGCGTATTCAATATGCTAAAACTGTAAAAAGTCTCACAATGGAGACATGACTGGTGCCCACTCTAACAAATCGATGAACAATGGGATGACAGTGATACAGTGATGTAGGGGAGCAGGGGGGATACCTATCTCACTGTGTTCATTGCTTACAATGCTTATTCCTAGCTCTGTGCTTAGGGGCCACTTGCGGCTGTGTTCCAGGTCCCATATGTGGTATTAGGCATTGAATCAGGTTAGCCATGTGCAAGGGAAGTACCCTAAGCACTGTACTGTTTTTTTCCAGCCCCTGTAATGATTCTTTCTTAGCCTTACCTTTTCTTTTCTTGTCTCTTGTTTGTTTCTTGTATTTTATCTCGAAGTTACCTTGAAGTATACATATAGAATTCTAAATTTGCATCTCTCTCTTCATTAAAATAATAGAAAATTTCAGTTTTATTTTGAGATACTAATAATTTTCTTCCTTTCCGCATTTTACATTTCACGCATTTGCTACTTCCAAGTATGATTATTCATGTTTCTGGTTTTGTCTTGCTGTGTTTTCCTGTTAGAGAGGCCATGTTAGATTTAATAGCCATGCATGCTTTTAACAGGGGTTAATCAATAAAGCTTTTTATTATGCCTTCAAATCTGTGTGATACCTAGTTGAAAACAAAAATTCTTGGTTTAAGGTCTTTTTCACTCAACACTCTGGCTGTATCATACCCATTCCTTCTGGTTGGATAGTTTCAGTTGATATATCTGCTTTAATTCTTAAATAATGGGTTCACTTAAATATGGTTCACTCTCATTGAAGAGAGAGGCCTAATAGACCTATACAGGGCCTTACACCCCAAAAAGAAAGAATACACATTCTTTTCCAGTGCACATGGAACATTTTCAAAAATAGACCATGTACTGGGCCCCAGAACATACCTCAATCGAATCGGAAAAATAGAAATTGTATCAACCATCTTTTCAGACCACGATGCGCTGAAGATAGAAGCTAACCACCCACAAATACGGAAAATCAAATCAAACACCTGGAAATTAAACAATTCCATGTTGAACAATGAGTGGGTCAAGAAGGAAATCAAGGAAGAAATCAAAAGATACTTAGAAACAAATGAGAATGAAGACACGAGCTACCAAAACCTATGGGACGCAGCTAAAGCCGTGTTAAGGGGAAAATTTATAGCTCTCCAAGCATTCCTCAGGAAGGAAGAAAGGACCCACATAGATAGCTTGACTTTACGACTCAAGACCCTAGAAAAGGACCAGAAAAAGGACCCCAAACCAGACCGAAGGAAAGAAATAATAAAAATTAGAGCAGAAATTAATGACATCGAAACCAAAAAAACAATCCGAAAGATCAATGAAACAAAGAGTTGGTTCTTTGAGAAAATAAATAAGATTGATAAACCGCTAGCAAGTCTCACAAAGAAAGAAAGAGAGAAAACTCTAATAAATCGAATCAGAAATGAAAAGGGGGACATCATAACAGAAACCAGTGAGATTCAAAAGATCATTAGAGACTACTTTGAAAGTCTTTACGCCACAAAAAAGGAGAACCTAAAAGAAATGGATGGATTCCTTGATTCCTACAATCTCCCAAGACTGAAGAAAGAAGACCTGGAATACCTGAATAGACCCATCAATGTTAAGGAAATTGAAACGGTAATCAAAAACCTCCCCAAAAACAAAAGCCCAGGCCCAGATGGTTTCACTGGCGAATTCTTCCAAACATTTAAAGAAGACCTATTGCCTGTTTTCCTCAAACTTTTCCAGGAAATTGAAAAAACAGGAACTCTCCCAAACAGTTTCTATGAAGCACATATCTCCCTAATACCAAAAGCAAACAAAGACACCACTAAGAAAGAAAATTACAGACCAATTTCCCTGATGAACACCGATGCGAAGATCCTCAACAAAATACTAGCAAATAGGATCCAACAACTCATCAAAAAGATCATACACCACGACCAAGTGGGATTCATCCCAGGGATGCAAGGATGGTTTAACATTCGGAAATCAATCAACATAATCCAGCATATCAACAAAAGGAAAGATAAAAACCATATGATCATATCAATAGATGCAGAGAAAGCATTTGACAAGATCCAACATCCTTTCATGATGAAAACCCTCGCCAAAATGGGGTTTGGAGGAACTTTCCTCAAGATAGTCGAAGCCATCTATCACAAGCCTACGGCAAGCATTATCCTCAACGGGGAAAAACTAAGGGCCTTTCCTCTGAGATCAGGCACAAGACAAGGATGCCCACTCTCACCACTCCTCTTCAATATAGTACTGGAAGTACTTGCAATAGCTATTAGACAAGAAAAAGAGATTAAGGGCATCCAGATAGGAAGGGAAGAAATCAAACTCTCACTATTTGCAGACGACATGATACTATATCTAGAGAAGCCTAAAACCTCTACTAAGAAACTCTTAGAAACAATAGACTTATACAGTAAAGTTGCAGGCTACAAAATCAATACCCAAAAATCCATGGCCTTCATATATGCAAACAATGAGGCAGAGGAAAGGGACATGAAAAAAGCAATCCCATTCACAATCGTGCCCCAGAAAATCAGGTACCTCGGAATCAGCTTAACCAAGGAAGTAAAAGACCTTTACAAAGAAAACTACATAACGCTACTCCATGAAATCAAAGAGGACATGAGGAAATGGAAACATATACCCTGCTCGTGGATAGGGAGAATCAATGTTGTCAAAATGGCAATACTCCCTAAAGCATTATACAGATTCAATGCGATCCCTATAAATATTCCCATGACATTCTTCAAAGAAATGGATCAAGCAATCCTAAAATTCATATGGAATAACAAACGTCCAAGGATAGCTAAAACAATTCTTGGGAAAAAGATGATGGGAGGCATCACCATCCCCAACCTCAAACTTTACTACAAAGCAGTAACAATTAAAACAGCATGGTACTGGAACAAAGGCAGAGCCGTAGACCAATGGAACAGGGTGGAATATCCCTACACACAACCCCAAATGTATGACCATCTAATCTTTGATAAGGGAGCAAGAGAAGTGAAGTGGAGCAAGGAAAGCCTCTTCAACAAATGGTGCTGGCACAACTGGACAACCACATGCAAAAAAATGGGTTTAGACCTTGACCTGACACCATGCACAAAAGTCAGATCAAAATGGATTAAAGACCTCAACATTAGACCACAAACCATAAGGTACATTGAAGACAAGGTCGGCGAAACCCTCCACGATATTGAAGATAAGGGTATCTTCAAAGGTGACACGGAACTAAGCAATCTAGTAAAAACAGAGATCAACAAATGGGACTACATTAAACTAAAAAGCTTCTGCACCGCAAGAGATACAGTGACCAGAATACAAAGACTATCCACAGAATGGGAAAGGATATTTACACAATACCCATTAGATAAGGGGTTGATATCAATGGTATATAAAGCACTGGTTGAGCTCTACAAGAAGAAAACATCCAACCCCATCAAAAAATGGGGCAAAGAAATGAACAGAAACTTTACCAAGGAAGAAATACGAATGGCCAAAAGGCACATGAAAAAGTGCTCTACATCACTAATCATCAGAGAGATGCAGATCAAAACAACCATGAGATACCACCTCACACCACATAGACTAGCACACATCCAACAGAACAAAAGCAACCGCTGTTGGAGAGGATGTGGGGAGAAAGGGACCCTTCTTCACTGCTGGTGGGAATGCCGACTGGTTCAGCCCTTCTGGAAAACAATTTGGACGACTCTCAAAAAATTAGATATTGAATTCCCATTTGACCCAGCAATACCACTGCTGGGAATATATCCCAGAGAATCAAAAAAGTACAATCGAAACAACATCTGCACATGTATGTTCATCGCAGCACTGTTTACAATAGCCAGAATCTGGAAAAAACCCGAATGCCCCAGAACGGATGACTGGTTGAGGAAACTTTGGTACATCTATACAATGGAATACTATGCAGCTGTTAGAAAAAAGGAGGTCAAGAATTTTGTAGTTAAGTGGATGGGCATGAAAAGTTTCATGCTGAGTGAAATGAGTCAGAAAGAGAGAGACAGACATAGAAAGATTGCACTCATCTATGGTATATAGAATAACAGAGTGGGAGACTAACACCCAAGAACTGTAGAAATAAGTACCAGGAGGTTGACTCCATGGCTTCGAGGCTGGCCTCACGTTCCGGGGAAAGGTCAACTCAGAGAAGCGATCACCAACTACATTGCAGTCGAAGGCCATGTGGGGGAAGGGAGTTGCGGGCTGAATGAGGGCTAGAGACTGAGCACAGCGGCCACTCAACACCTTTGTTGCAAACCACAACAGCTAATTAGAGAGAGAAAGCAGAAGGGAATGCCTTGCCACAGTGGCAGGGTGGGGTGGGGGGGAGATGGGATTGGGGAGGGTGGGAGGGACACTGGGTTTACGGGTGGTGGAGAATGGGCACTGGTGAAGGGATGGGTTCCCAAACTTTGTATGAGGGAAGTGTGAGCACAGAAGTGTATAAATCTGTAACTGTACCCTCACGGTGATTCTCTAATAAAAAATAAAAAAAAAAAAAATATGGTTCACTCTCATTTGTGCTTGGGAGCCCAAGACTGTCCTAATATGATGGTCAGGCAGGTCTGTGGGAGTTGCGACCTGTACATATTGGAAACAGGTTTAAGAGGAGGTCTGTGTTCTCAGCCACACCTGCCCCTTGGAGAGGAACAGAATAGCACAGGGTGTGCTTACTGGGCCTACTTTGAGCTGCCCAGATGAAGTTTTCTGATTTTATGCAGGTCATTTGTTAGGTAGCAGTTAGCAGAACTGGATAAGACTTAAGCAAGCATTGCTCCATCCCCAAGCTATTCTATTACCCAAGGCTTAGAAGTAGTTCACCTCAGGGATTTGTCCTCCTAATATTTCTAAGGAAAAAAAAATGAGAATATCAACCTCATGAGGTTGCTAGTTGTGCAGAGTTTAAGTTTGCTGCTGACTCTGATCCCTGTATATATTGTCCCATTATTAATACTAGCAGTAGTACTACTAGTAGGACTAGTAGTAGTAGTGTTGCATATTTTAATTGTGGCATTTGCTAGGTTCCACCTGAGGTCAAAATGTTTGCACACTCTGCCATGATGCTCACCAATGCCTGCTCTCCTTTAGCTGTGGTGCTTGCAAAGACTCTCCAGGATTGGGGCTGGAGTGATAGCACAGAGGGTAGGGTGTTTGCCTGCATGCAGCCGACCCAGATTCGATTCCCAGCATCCCATATGGTCCCCCAGCACCGCCAGGAGTAAGTCCTGAGTTCAGAGCCAGGAGTAACCCCTGTGCATTTCCGAGTGTGATCCGAAAAGCAAAAAATAAAAAAATAATTAAAAAAAAAGACTCACTGGGATCTCCTCTTAGTTGTGGCACACATATTATCGTTGTACTCACCTGTGTGCTTATTAGAGGTTCCACTTCCTGAGCTCTGGTGCTCAGACATCTTTTTAGTTAGGGTGTGCTCAGCTGGAACAGCATCTCTGTTCGGTGGTGCTTACACACATCTGCATGTGGTCAGGAATTATGTATGATTCCTAAGATTGCAAAGAGCTGAGTGGCTAAGCTCAAATGGCAGGACTGCCAGGTTTGTGCGACTTAGTGCACGGAGCACACCACACATTGGGACGTATGATGATATGCTTGCAAGAAAGGCATTCTAAATACCTGCATCACTTTTTTCCCAGGTTCCCCCAATGTATGTAGTGTCTTTCCTGCAATCTTTCTCTTTTTTTTAAATTTATTTTATTAAATCACCATGTGGAAAGTTACAAAGTTCTCAGAGTTATGTCTCGGTTATACAGTACTCAGACACCCGTCCCTTCACCTGTGCCCATATTTCACCACCAAAGACCCCAGCCTACCTCCCAACACCCGCCCCCCCACCCCCACCCCCGCCTGCTTAATTGATAAATTTCACTTCATTTTCTCTTTACCTTGATTACTTTCCATAATTCAACACAAAACTCACTATTGTTGGAGTTTACCCCCAAGAAAGACAGCCCTACTGCCAATGAAGCATTTGATAATTAGTTTTCCATTGCTGAGACTGGAGAGATATGAAGTTCCACTGTCAAGTACATAGAATTTTTTTTCCCCCTCCTTCCCGCACCACCAAGTTCATGCCGGCTTAATAAATAGTCCTCATATTATGGCTGACACCACACCACCCAACGAGAAAAATAGATATTTCCTGTCCTCGGCCAGCATGGGGCTATAGCTTAGTTCACAGTCTAGAGACATGGCTGCAAGCAGTTTCTGGAACCAAAAGTAGTTCCTCCAGATTCTGGTTGATCTGCAGCAACTCGGCCGTACAAGAGTGGCCACCCGGGTTGAATCTCGGCGGAGCATGCTCTGGTATTGGCCCGAGACTCCCCAAGTGTCCCGCTGTTCTAAGTACATAATATTTTAAAATTTTAATTTCCCCCCCATTCCCGCGCCTCTAAGTTCGTGCCTGCTTCATAGACCTCATAATATGGTGGACGACACACCGAGTTTCTCCCAGAAAAGGTAAAAGAACCAAGAAAGGAGGATATTTCCTCTCCTAGGCCGGTGTGGGGCTATGGCTTCGTTTACAGTCTAGAGAAATGGTTGCTACTTTGATTACCTTCAATATTTCAACAAAAACTCAGTATCATTGTTTGGAGTTAACCCCCACAGTCAGACCTGCTAAAAAGGAACTCTTTCACATTGCTGACAATAAAGATATAATAGGTCGCACGGCCGCTCAGTTTTGGTTTTTTTTTTTTTTTGTATGAAGTCCAAGGAAAATTCTGCCAGTATTTGCATCCCTGCAAGCTTTTACTTTCCTTTTGTGGTGCTCATATGGAGAAGCCTGGAGAGAAAAACCCTGCCCCGCTGGCGGCGAATGGGCCAGGGGCTCCCATCCTAGTCTGGGGCCTCTCCGGGAGCTGCTCGTGTCCATAGTGGTTCAGTTGCCGCCGGGGTCGAGCTCGTAGGGCAGCTGAAAAGGCCGGGCCCTCGTGGCGCTGTGCTTAAATATCGGTAAAGAGCGGGACCGGCAAACCCGCCCTCTGGGATTGCCTGGACGTCCCGGTGGTACCTGCATTCTGTGTTCTAAAATTGGCTGTTGCCTTGCTGCGCCCAATAAGGAAGAGTTGAGAGAGAAAGCCCTGCCCCGCTGGCAGCAAATGGGTCAGGGGCTCCCATCCCAGTCTGGGGAACTCTCTGGGAGCCGCTTGTGTCCATAGTAGCTCAGTTGCTGACGGGGTCGAGCTCGTAGGGCAGCTGAAAAGTCCTGCAATCTTTCTATTGTAAGAAGAGGAGTGTAACCTTAGAATGACACAAATCCAGCATAAACTCTCTCCCCTGCTTTTCCCAGGCTGGTGTTCAGTACCTTAGAACTGTCTTTCCAGCTCTTGCTTTGTTGGCCTGGACAGGATTCTGTCCTTGACGTTCTATTCTGAGTTGCAGTTTGTTGCCACAGAGTGGTTTCCCCAACCCCCACCCGTCACCACCCCCTCCCCAACCCCTGCCAAGAGAGTGTCCTACTCTACTCCATTTGATTGCTACCCTGTGTTCTCTTTAAGGGTTTCAAGCAAGATTTTTTTATTAATCTGAGTTTAGGTTAGATATATCTGCAATTATCTTTGAGCTATTTTTTAAAAACTTAAATGTATCTTTATAAAAAAGAAAAGTCTAAATGAAGTATTATTAAAATATCCATTTTAAAAGCAGAGATACAACAAAGTTACAACACCTAAATCCTTAAATGACAGAATCTAAAAGAAAAGAGAGATAAATGTGTTATAGAATTAGCATGCAATTGAGTAAAACAACACGACTGAAAACTTATATCAAGGGGACTGGAGGGGTCGTACAGTGGGTAAGGTGCTTGCTTTGTATGCAGCCAACCCAGGTTCAAACCCCAGCACTCCATATGGTCTCCTGAGCACAGCCAGGAGTAAGCCCTAAGCATCACTTGGTGTAGTTCAAAAACCAAATATATTGAAAACCTAATAAAATGCATGACCATCTGGTATGACTGAAAAGCACAAAAGAACTCGAACATTATTAGTAATAGGAATAACCATGCAATTATGTTTTCTAAATGCATTAGGAAAATATTATGATTGATATAATAGATATTTGACAATATTGTATTTAGATTAAGTGGACAAATTTCTAGAATAACATAAAACTTCCTGCTACTCATGGCAAGGGGGGAGAGGACAAAGTAATGTTATCTTACAACTTTCCATGCACTTTATCAAATAATCATAAAGGAAAAATACCTTATACACTTATAAAAATAACATATAATTTTCTTCAAAAAATTTAAAGTACTTATGGTCTGAATAAAATAATGTATATAAAAAGAGAATTTTTTACCATCAAATTAATCTCTTCCCCAAGAAAATAACTTTGGTTTGACATAGAAATGTTATTTAAAATTTTCTCAAAAAGAAAAAAAAACACAAAATCTTAAAAATATGAAAAAAATATTTTAAGAGGCTGTAGACAGTACAGCAGGTAGGACCCTTTTCTTGTATGTAGCCAAGCTGGCTTTGATCCCTGTAACCCCAATCCCTTCCAGCAGTGGCCTTTGAACATAGAGCCATGAGTAAACTCTGGGGCACAGCCAGGTATCACCCAAAATAACAAAAAAATAAATAAATAAACAAACAAAAAACTTTAAAAAATCTATTTATGATATGCTAGCAATGAGGAAAAAGAGGAAGAATTGCTCAGTAAAGTCCTAATGGTTTGTTCCTTTTTAAAAATTTTTTCACATTAAATAAATTGTGAGAACTGAAATCCAGGTATACCTCAAGCATACAATGTGAAGACTTTGTCATTTAACCTTTCCTGCAAAATTAACACTGCTACAGGCAGATAAGTAGGAGGGGCATGATCCTACTTATCCTACTTTTGGGAAACAATAAAATTTAAGAAGAAACTGCCTAGACCTGCAGTAGCCAAAGGCATGAAAGCCACATCCCTTTGACATATATAAATGTTGAGCTCTTTGGAGAAGAGAAACTAAGGCACTACCTAGATGCAGAAATCCAAGAGCCCTCCCAAAGAAAGTGTGTGTGGGGGGGGGGGGGGAGGGGGGTGCGCAGTGGAATTATTGTTGCAAAAGCTCTTCCCAAGAGCTGCTCCATGTTCTAGTTTGAACACCTGTCTCACTTGCATTTCTCTATGTCTCTAGACTTGATTTTTGCACTCTAGAGAATCTTGTGTTCTGTCTTGAACACATATTTCCTTTCTCTCTCCCCATCTTTCTAAATAAATTTCATTCAATGATTACTGACTTGCTTCACTATTTAATCTCCTTCTGAATTTTTTTTCTTTGAGGAAATATGACAGATCAGAATACTTGTGCCTATATTAGGATTAAATTTCTTTTTCTGCAAGGAACCATTCCTCACTCCAGCTTGAGTCCATGGCTCTTGGAGAAGTCAAGTATAGGGATCATGTCCCACAATGGGAAGAATAAGTGGACTTCAGGTAGAGCTTGACCACTTCATCAGGCTGGCAGGGCATGAGTCGGTACAGTATGGGAGTTTGGAGAAGGCTTTGTTAGTCCTGATCCAAGCCTGGCATTTCCCAAGGCACAGATGGCCAAGGGGGGTTTAGCAAGGTGATAGAAACACCTTTTTCCTGGTGTCTTCCTCCCTTGCTTCCTACTATATCTAGCCACAGCAACAATAGCATCACCTACATTTTACTGTTATCCCCCCGCCCCCCTCCCGTGGGTAAAGATGATAAGAAAAAACTACAGAGAGATGAGATTAAGGACTATCTTGAAGTTTTAAGAATGTATTTTTAACCTAAAAGTAAACACAATCTAATAAAAGTTGTATAAAGTAGAAATTCAAGGTACAATTAGGCTGCAACTATGTGTGTACAACTAAAAAAATTGGAAAAAAAATTTTAAATGAAACGTTTAAAACCCAGTGTGCTCAGCATAATCAGAAAAGTATTTATCAATTCAAAGTGTGTTTCAACTGAAAACATATTTGGTTTGAAAATAGCAGACAACAGCAAAAAATATTAAGTTTTCTCATTAGACCTTGAAATGGAATATAACCAAAATGAATACCTAAAGAATTCAAACTGTAAGTAATGATTACTTCATAAATGTTTCTGAAGTTTGTTCATGAGAACTTTGTGTTATTACATCAATTTACTGGCCATTTATTTACCTTTTGTTTTAGTACCTAGGGCCAGTCACTCATGCACTCTATAGACAGATTTATTTTGCATTAATAATATTTTGGTGTAAAAGATAGCTGATGGTCCATAGTTATTGCATTTACTAGAAATAGATGAAACATTTACAGTGTAATTTAATGGTTATTATTGAAGGCAATATTTATATAATTTTATAGATTTATTGGGCTGGAGCGATAGCACAGCAGGTATGGCGTTTGCCTAGCATGCAGCCAACCTTGGTTCGATTCCTCCATCCCTGTTGGAGAGCCTGTCAAGCTACCGAGAGTATTCCTCCTGCACAGCAGAGCTTGGCAAGCTACCATTGACGTATTCAATATGCCAAAAATAGTAACAAGTCTCACAATGGAGAGCAAATTGATGAGCAAAGGGATGGCAGTGACAATGATAGAGTGATATAGATTTATTAATTGAGTGGCTTCTTTTAGCCATATAAAATTTTACAAAAATAAAATAATTTTTTGAGAGAACCTTTATAAACCAAATTAGAAATGAAAAGGGGGATATCACAACAGAAATCAAAGACATTCAAAAGATCATCAGAGACTACTTTGAAAATCTGTATGCCATGAAACAAGAGAACCTAGAAGAAATAGATAAATTCCTGGATTCCTACAATCTCCGAAGGCTGAACCAAGAAGACCTGGAATATCTGAACAGTCCTATTAATATCAAGGAAATTGAAACTGTAATCAAAAGTCTTCCTAAAAAAAAGCCTGGGTTCAGATGGATTCACCAGCGAATTCTTCCAAACATTTAAAGAGGACCAGTTCTTCTCAAGCTTTTCCAGGAAATTGAAAAAACAGAAACTCTACCAGTTTCCATGAGGCTCATATCTCCCTAATACCAAAAGCAAACAAAGACTCCACAAAAAGAGAAAACTACAGGCCAATATCCCTGATGAACACGGATGCAAAGATTCTCAACAAAATATTAGCAAACAGAATTCAACAACTCATCAAAAAGATCATACACCGCGACCAAGTGGGATTCATCCTGGGGATACAAGGATGGTTTAACATTCGGAAATCAATCAACATAATCCATCATATGAACAAAAGAAAAGAACCATATGAACATATGAATAGATGCAGAGAAAGCATTTGACAAGATCCAGCACCCATTTATGATGAAAACTCTTGCCAAAATGGGTATAGAAGGGACTTTCCTCAATACAGTCAAAGCCATCTACTACAAGCCTACAGCACGCATCATCCTCAATGGGGAAAAACTAAGAGCCTTCCCTCTAAAATCAGGGATGAGACAAGGATGCCCACTCTATCCACTTATGTTCAATATAGTATTGGAAGTACTTGCAATAGCGGTTAGGCAAGAAAAAGATATTAAGGGCATTCAGGTAGGAAAGGAAGAAATCAAGCTCTCACTATTTGCAGATGATATGATACTATACTTAGAGAACCCTAAAACCTCTACCAAGAAACTCTTAGAAACAATAGACTTGTATAGTAAAGCTGCAGGCTATAAAATCAACATCCAAAAGTCCATGGCCTTCCTATGTGCAAATAACGAGAGAGAAGAAAGTGACATGAAAAAAGCAATCCCATTCACAATTGTGCCTCAGAAAATCAAGTACGTCAAAATCAGTTTAACTAAGGAGGTAAAGGACTTGTACAAAGAAAACTACAAAACCCTACTTCAAGAAATAATAGAGGACACGAGGAAATGGAAATATATCTCCTGCTCATGGAATGGGAGAAATAACATTGTCAAAATGGCAATACTCCCCAAAACATTGTACACATTCAATGTGATCCCTACAAGGATACCCATGACATTCTTCAACAAAATGGAGCAAACACTCCTGCAATTCATATGGAACAATAAGCCCCCTCGAATAGCTAAAGCAACTCTTGGGAAAAAGAATATGGGAGGAATCACCCTCCCCAACCTCAATCTCTACTACAAAGTGGTAATAATTAAAACAGCATGGTAGTGGAACAAAGGCAGAGCCACAGACCAATGGAACAGGGTTGAATATTCTGACACAAAACCTCAAATATATGATCATCTTTGATAAGGGAGCAAAAAAAGTTAATTGGAGCAAGGACAGCCTCTTCAACGAAAGGTGCTGGCAAAACTGGACAGCTACACTCACAAAAAAAATATGTGCTTAGATCTCTACTTAACACCATGTACAAAAGTTAGGTCAAAGTGGATTAAACATCTCAACATCAAACCAGAATCCATAAGGTATATGGAAGACAAGGTTGGCAAAACCCTCCACGACACTGAAGCTAAAGGTATTTTCAAAGATGACACGCCACTGGCCAATCAAGTAAAAACACAGATAAACAAATGGGACTACCTTAAACTAAGAAGCTTCTGCACCTCAAAATAAACATTTACCAAATAAAAAGATAATCTATAGAATGGGAAAGGATACTCACCCAATATCCATCTGATAAGGGTTTGATATCAGGGATATACAAAGCACTAGTTGAACTCTATAAGAAGAAAACTTCAAACCCCATCAAAAAATGAGGAATGGAAATAAACAGAAATTTTCTGAAAGAAGAAATCCAAATGGCTAAAAGACACATGAGAAAATACTCTACATTACTAATAATCAGGGAAATGCAGATTAAAACAACAGTGAGATACCATTTCACACCACAGAGACTTGCCCACATCCAAAGAACAAAAGCAACCAGTGTTGGCGTGGATGGGACTCTCCTTTACTGCTGGTGGGAATGCCGACTGGTTCAGCCCTTTTGGAAAACAATATGGACCATTCTCAAAAAATTAGAAATTGAGCTCCCATTTGATCCAGCAATACCATTCTAGGGAATATATCCTGGAGAGGCAAAAAGGTATAGTAGAAATGACATCTGCATTTGTATGTCCATAGCAGCACTGTTTACAATAGCCAAAATCTGGAAAAAAACAGAGTGCCCAAAAAACAGATGACTGGTTAAAGAAACTTTGGTAATCTACACAAAATGGAATACTATGCAGCTGTTAGAAAAGATGAAGTCATGAAATTTGCATATAAGTGTATCAACATGGAAAGTATCATGTTAAGTGCAATGAGTTAGAAATAGACAGACAGACAGACATAGAAAGGTAGCACTCATCTGTAAAATACAAAATAACAGAGTGGGATACTAACACCCAAGTGTAGTAGAGAGAAGGACCAGGAGGTCTGCCCTCAGCTTGGAAACTGGCCTCACATGCTGGGGAAAAAGGCAGCTCAGATAGAGAAGGGAACACCAACTAGAGGATGTTGGGAGGACCCATTCAGGTTGGAAGATGCAAACTAAAAGTAGACTACAGACCTAACATGAAGGCCACTCAATACCTCTATTGCAAAACTACAATACCCAAAAGGAGAGAGAACAAAAGGGAATGCCCTGACTCAAAGGCAAGGTGGCGTGGTGGGAGATGGGGTGGGGGTGGTGAGAGGGATACTGGGATCATTGGTGGAGGTGAATGGGAACTGGTGGAGAGATGGGTAAAAGATCAATGTATGAGTGAAATGCAAACACAAAAGTTCATAAGTCTGTAACTATACATCATAGAAATTCTCTAATAAAAATTTTAAAAAGCAACAAGATAAATAAATAAATAAATAAATAAATAAAATTTCTTAACTTTTTTAAATATCTTGAAATTATAACTCACTTAATGCCATTGTTATTCTTTAAAATTGATAATAGGGCTGGAGCAATAGCACTGCAGGTAGGACGTTCACCTTTCATGTGGCCAACCAGGATTTGATTCCTCAGCTCCTCTCGGAGAGTATTCTGCCTGCATGGCAGAGCCTGGCATGCTACCCATAATGTATTCGATATGCCAGAAACAGCAAGAACAAGTCTCACAATGGAGACGTTACTGGTGCCTGCTCAAGTAAATTGATGAACAACTGGATGACAGTGACAGTGATACAGAAAATTGACAATGTTGATAGATTGTACAAATCTAGAAATGCCTTGGTTTTATAGTCTCTGGATGTTGGCCATTGATGGGATTACAGGGAGCCGGGGGCAGTTTCTGGGTGTGACCTTCTAGCTACTGGAAAATGGGGGATCTGGGTGGATGAGGCCTAGTCCCCATCTGAGCAGGCTTGGAGATCTCAGCCCTGAGTCCCACAAACCTGGGTTCCTCTGCCAGTTCCTTCAAGCATGAGGTTCATCCAAGCGTGTGGAGAGGGGCCTTGAGCATGGTTGTGGCTGGGTTCCAGAGCTGTTTGGCTGCCGGGGCTCTGCTCAGGGCGGGGATTATCATGTAGCAGTAAAATTCAAAAGAATGCATTATATAAGCAGAGGCTAACAACTGTAGTCTTCATCTACTAAACTGTAAGAAATAATTTTTAACAAATAATTTTAACTGAGTGAATTACATCACATAATTTCTAATACAAATCAAAATCCAAGTTTCGATAAATCTTTTGAATGCAGAATTTTTTTAACCAGTTGCAAAAAAATTGTTGAGGCTACATTTCTTTTCTAGAATGCATCCTGGTCTAGTAACATGTGTAATACTTTATATAATTTTTAAGCAAGACATTACTTTGTGGATATAAAAGCTGTTTTTAGAACCTCTCAGATTCGATATATCTTCAAGTACTATGTACTATGTAAGAACCAAATATGTTTGCCTAGTATTCTTTCATTCAATAATTAGGAAAAAACAGCCAGGAAGATTAACTATCAAATAACAAGAACAAACTTGCTTCAGGCTTTCTATTTACAACATTGTAATATCAGCAATTTATTAAGATCTGTTTAAGTTGCTCAATTTACTATTCCTTTCCAAATACATTATAATTGAACAAAACATGTGTTAATCAATTAATCTATTTAGCACATTCTTTTATATAGGCAAATATATGTATTATGTATGATTTATAAAATTTTAATCATAATATAATTTAATCTAAATGTAAAATTATGTTTTGGTTGTTTGGTATTTTGTTTAGGGGGCCATACCTAGAGATGCTCAGGGTCTACTGCTTTTTGGCTTTGTAATTAGGGATAACTCATAATAAATAAGTAATAATTAAAATGTAGTCACAATAGTAAGATTTGTTTACTCGTAAATTGTTTAATATAACAATCCATATGGTTTTAATATTACTAAATATTATTAAATTAATATTACCATATAAGCACAGAATGAAAGTATAGATTAGGTTTTTATCCATATAGTCACAAAAAATTTATATATTATAATAATTCATAGTTATTACTATTACTGTGGACTGGAGCTATAGCACAGCAGGTAGGGCATTTGCCTTGCACATGGTCAACCCGGGTTGGATTCCTCTGTCTCTCTCGAAAGCCCGGAAAGCAACCTTTAAACATTACTTAAAAGAGTTGTTACTGTGTAAAAACAAAAAAAGAAAAGGGACTGGGCACCACACCGGGGAGGTTGATGGCGATGATGAGGCAGGTGAAGGAAGGAACGGAGCCAGGCTGGTTGGTCTCAGTTGCAGTTTATTCCATTCCAATCTCCATTCTCCTCTGATTCTCCTCCTGCTTCTTCCTCTCCCATCCTACTTCATTCTCCTTCTCCTCTCGATCTGGATCTCGATCTAGCTTCTCTACATCTGGCCCTGGGACTCGCACTGGGACTGCCCCCAGCCCACTCTCACAGCCTAGTTAAATCCCCCAGCATGAGGGGTTGAGGCTTACACATAGGTGTGGTTACAATCAATAGGGGGTAAATTTCTTTCCCTCAGGGGATGCGTCTTCGAGGACAGATTCTCTTTGAGCAGGATACCCGCCCAAGAGTGGAATCCCATAGGTGTGTTTCTCCTCTCCTTGTCCAACTAACATATAAGTACTCATATTATTAATCATTTTGTATGGACATAGCAAGAGATGCATTAAGCTTATAGAATTGCTCTCCTGGGGTCATCTCGATCTCAGACTACAGTGCTCAGGCCAGATTAGTCTTTCCTAGCCCTAGCAGGGCCCTAGTCTCGTCGTTGCTTTTGGATCATGACATGACATGTCCATGCCCAAGCTCTTAACATATAGTTAAGCATTAGGCGCTTTGGCCAGGCCCATCTTGATACCAGGGTAGCACATAACTCACCACTTGCCCTGGGTCCATCCCGTCCCTTGCCCGGACCCTGCTTTTGGGGGTGCTAGGAAGTAAGGGCAGCTGAGGCTTAAGTCGAGAAAGCAGATGCCCGGGAGTGAATAATATTTGAAGTCAATTAAATCCCATGTTACCAAAGCATATTAACAACCGTCTTTCTTTGTCCATACACAAAGAACATTGTTTTAAAGTAAACTATTCAAAAGACATAAGGAAAGGAGAAAGTCAATATTAACTTACAGTACAAGTTCACTGTCCTAGCAAGGTCTGACCTTACAAATTAACAGAGTCTGATTAGGGGAAGAGCTGATTAACTGGTTGGGGAAGGGAGCATAGAAGTGATTACAGATAAACAAAGTAATGGGAGTGACTCAGGAGCACTTTGATGGGTGTGACTGATATACCTAATCTCCTTGTGGCAAGGGGAGTAGGACATACCAATGTAGTCTAGAATAGTTTAGAGATTATTACCAGATAAGCCCAAACTCTGTGGCAAGGGAGAAAAGGCAAACCAATGATATCCTACAGTTACAAATAAAACAACAAATTAGTGTCTCATTCTTGGAAAATAAGTTCATATACCAAATAGAACTGCTTTTTTCATAAGACCCATTCCTAGACTCTTTCTAGCCATACCAATCAATAAAGGATTATTGTCATAAAATTAGACCATTCCCACCAATTCCCTGCTTTTAAGATAAATTTAAAGTAACATAAGGCATGGAGTATAGCAAATTTTGTTTCTTACTTCTCTTAGCTTAATATTTTACCAGAAAAATAAAATAAATGATTGAAAGGCTAGACACTTTATTCAGCAGATGCATGGACCTCCGAGTCAAACAGTACCTGCATTTCATACACTGAGGGCAGGAATAAGTAGGTTGTGGTTTAAAGGAGTAGAGTGTTTCCGCAACCCTAGGGCGTTTCCCCAACTCTAATTGCTCTGTAACCTGTGGTTAAATATAAAGTTGTAGCAGGTTTCCAAGACTTGCTAGAGATTACAGGTACAGTGCCACTAGGCAACTCTCAGAACAACTTTTTTGAGAAAGATTTTTGCAACTCTTGGGAATTTTTAAGTTCCTCTTAGAAAATTTTAACTTTCCTCTGGGAAAACAGGGAGGGAAATAGAAGCAAAAAACATTCTGGACCGGCACAACTTGAAGTAAATGAAACTGAGGACTGTTTTTACTTCACTTTCACAAATACTACTCAGTTATGATGGTCTTTTTCTTTGTCACAATGCAACTAATAAAACATTTAGTTTTGCCTGACAGCTTTTTCTGAAATTTTGATAGAGTGGAAATTTGACAGTAAAAATACACTACAAGATTTGGCCTTGTGGGGCTGTTTTTGTGTTTTTTAAGGATTGAACCCAGGGTGTCTTACATGTAAGACCTATGTTCTACTACCCAGCCTAATACTTTAAGGTTATTAGATATTTTTCCTTTACAGTGTAAAATTTGGAGAACCATTTGACATTTCAATATGTGTACAAGCCTCACACTACCCATCACCAATGTTCTAATGCTCTAAATTTATCAAATTAATATATTCTCTTTCAAGACAACTTTGCTCCCTTCCCCTCTTGTCACCACCATATTTTCAAGTAGTTTGTGAGTTATTTTTGTTATTTATTAGTTCAATTATTTTGTTTACACATGAGTGAAATCATCTGGTAGTTCTCTATGACTATTTCACTTACATAGTCAGCTCAAACTCTATCTATGTTAGTGCAAAAGGCTGGATTCAAACTTGTTTTATTGATCTGAATAGCATTTGATAGTTTTTGTTTATACCAAATTTTATTTACTCTACTATCCATCTGAACATAAGCATATGTATGTCTTTTTTTGAATGAATATTCTCATATCCTTTCAGTAAATTTCTAGGAGTAGTATTCCTGGATTGCATAATATTTTTATATTAGTTTTATAAAGAATTTTTATACTGTTTTCCACAGAGGGTCTCCAATTTATATTCCCACCAATCATGTGAAAAAGTTTCCTTTCCACTATAGTATATGGGCATTTTGTTTTTGATATAGGTCATTCCCACAAGTGTGAGATTATATTTCATTATGACTTTGTTTTAAATTTCTCTAGCATTAAGTGATGCTGAATATTGTTATGTGCCTATTATCCCTCTTGATCTTCGCCGATTCCCTTTTTTAAAAAAAAGTCTTCTTGGTTTGCATGTTTTCTTGATATACTTTGGACGTTAACTTCTTGTCTATTGTCTGATGTGAAAATATATTTTTACAGCAATTTGACTTTTTAAATTTTTGTACTGATTTTGATCACCATACATCATCATTTAAATATAATGGAGTCTCATTGGTATATTTTAGCTTTTCTTTCCTTTGTAGGAGCTGTTTATTCCTCAGACACATCTTTAATATAATTTCTAGAGAGTATTACCTCTTTTTTTTCCCCTATGTGTTTTATAGTTACTGGTCGTATATCCTGATCTATAAGCCACCTTGAATGAATCTGTTTATATTTAATTATTTTAATTAAGTATCTAGGTTTGGTTTGTTTTGACTTATTTTGGGTCCAGTTTATTTATCATTGATGGTGATCAGTGGAGTTCCCTCGAAAGGCTGAGTACCTGGCCCAGGGTTTAGGGTACTTTTATTCAGTGCTCATCCCTAGGTCAGGGAATAATCTGCAATTGTGACTGGTAAGGGGATCTGGTAGATCTATAATGAAGTGATATAATACACAAAAATGTTGGGTGATAGAATAGACAAATGTACTAAAAGCAGAACTAGGAAACAAGATTCTCCTGGTAGTAGAAGGGTTAGGAACAGGTATTCAATCTCAGGCCTTGGTAGGTCTGAGTCAAGGGATGAGAAAATTTACCTAGAGTAAGATCAATTGATTGATTGATTGACTAGTTGGTTGATTTTTGGGACACACACACAATCGTGCTCAGGACTTAGCTCTAAGCTCATCAGAGCTCAGGGGATCATGTGGAATGAAAGGGATTGAACTCAAGTTGGCCACATGCAAGGTTAAACCTACCTGCTCTCCTATCGGTGGGGCCCTAGGAGCAAGAAGCTTTAGTCAAAAGCAAACCAAATTTATTGAAGAAATATAACACATTCTTTTGACTGACATAGTAGAAAATACAAGCTCATTGTTTTGAATGACATCTTCAAAGAAATATGTCTGTCTCATTCTTAGGGATTCTTCTTATAGCATAATTTTTGGGTGCTTCTGATGGGAATTTTCTACTTTCCATAGGTTAGGTAGTCCTGGACAGGGCCAGACAGGAGTTTTTATCCAATCTGGGGGAGAAAGTAGTTTGTATATAAAATACTCTATGCCAAGTACATAGAAAGGGTAAGAACTACATATAGTGAATTTGGATCACAATGAAATATAATGAACCTATCATAGAGAAATAATGTAAATGAAAGAAATTTGTCTCTGTAGGGAAGGAAGTAGTTTAATCAATTCTAGTATTTTTGGTGGTAAAAGCATGGAATTCATGTCTTGCTGGCCCAAATTTATAAGACAAGGGTGCATAGGTGAATTCTAGGAGCTGGAGAGAGAAGCGGAGCAGTGTGGGGCCTCTGGGGGTTTTCTGAGCACAGCTGATTATCTTATGAAGGAGAGTCTCAGCCTGCGAGGACTTTGAAATGGTAACTTAAAGTAGGAATCTTTATAGGAGACTTTTGATGTCCCACTTCAATGGTAGAAATGACAAAAAATCAGAGAAAGGAGCCAAACTTTCTTCACAGTAATCCGAGTTCCACTCATGAAAATGAGAAGTATTGGCTTCAAAAATTGGAACAGGAACAAGACTTTCCTTCACATTGATAAATACTTACAATACGTGAAGAATAGTCAATATGGCTAGATTTTCATCTCATACATGTGTAAAAATCCTAAAGTAATAAGCAAAACTATACAGTAATATTCGTATAAGTATATGAGCAAACATATAGAAGAATATTTTCCTTCTGAGGAAAAGGGTGAAGAGAAAGGTTATAGTACAGGCAACAATTCTTTGTTGTTGTTGTTGTTGAAATATTGAATGTAAGGGGGCTGGGCAGGCAACAATTCTTATGGGAAAGTTATAACAATCTAGTCTTCAACTAAAGAGGTTCTAGTAAATGATAGCCCTGGAGAGAAGAGGATTTATTCAAGGATTTTTAGAGAAAAGATTATTTGAAAACACTTGTGTTCAGGCTCTACAGATTGACAGCTCTGGTTGCCTGGAAACTAAGTACACTTAGTACTATCTATTGTTTGGTAATCAAGTCTGATTGTATCCCAGATGGACTACAGATGGAGTTGAGTACTCAGGAATAGAAACAGAGTCTCAGCAAGGTATCAGGTACCCACATTGCTCATTTCACCCTTAAAACAGGAAGAAAAATCTAAGAGACTATTAAAATCATATTATTATTATGACTGATGAAGGAAGTTAGTCATTTAGTAGTATAATAAATATTTGCTATCTTGATTAATATAATTTCTGAAAACTACCACATCAGAGTACGATGAGCTAAAGAAACAGAATACTGATATATCTGTATAGAATAGATAGGTGGGCATAGAATAAAACATTAATGCAAATAAACTATATTGCTTCTTAATTTTTGCAAGATTGATAGGTAAGAATATGAAAAAAATTGCACATATTATTTATGATATTATCCCCTTGCTTTTATAGATGATTTATTAGATTGGGAACTTATTCATCCTTTTGCTTCCATTTTCCTTTTTATATGAATATGTACAAAATTACTTAGTATGTTTTATATAGTGACAACAAATGTGAAATAATAATAAGAAGAAGAATCACTAATAACAGAAGTATTAGGGAAATACTAAGTCAAAATAAAGTCTATGTCAAAAATTAAAGTAATTTGCCATTCATTTTATTTCTGAGCTTTATAAACGTTGGGGCAGACATATGAAGGTACACTGGGTCCCAAATGTTAAAATCTACCAAAAATATCTTTGAGGGGAGTTAAAAATGTATTCCGTGGATCATGTGTTCATTATTTATATTGGTCACTTTATGTAGGTAAGAGGATATGTTCCTATGAGGAAGAGTAGGTTTGGAGTCTAAATAGCATATCAAATTTGTTCATTGTTGATCGATAGAAACAGAATTACACAGTAAGTACTTTATTCTCAACTCGAATTGCCCATGCCACTATTTTCTCCAATGTTTCTGAAGGCACTCTGTGCTAACTGACTTTTCAACACTTATTTGACAAGTACTTATTTAAGTCAGTTGACAGCAGAAGTCTCTGCGTAAAATAAATCGTGGTTTATATTTCTTAGAGGTCAAATATTTGCCCTCAGAGAGAACACATAATGTTTTAACATCTTACAGTTGTTATCTAGATGTTGAACTAGACATTTGGACAAGCCATTTATGCTTGAAAGTAAATCATCAGATTGTTTCCAGTCAAATTTGCAGGCTATCTCAAAATACAGCTTTAAAGCCACTCCAAGAGGTTAATTAGAATGTAATGGAACATTTAAACATCTCCACCGTGAGTCATCAGAGGGTTTTGTTCCGGAAAGAAAAACTTAATTCTTTTTGTTGCTCTTGTTGGTGGAGATTAGGGAAGCCACATCTGGCAGTACATGAAGGGACCACATCAGGTGGTGCTCGGGGCCCAGGCAACTGAGGTGGCTGTTGGTGCCCTCTGGGCTGCACCCAGCAGTGCTATGGTAGGGAGGCCATTTGGTACACGGAATCAAAACCAAGCCTTTGCACATTCAAGCCTAATGCTCCACCACTTATAACACAGTTTATCCCATAAATCATAAAAACTATATAATATTAATAAAAATATGGATTTGGGGGCTGGAGTACAATGCATATCACTATATCACTGTCATCCCATTGCTCATCGCTTTGCTCAAGTGGGCACCAGTAACGCCTCCGTTGTGAGACTTGTTGTTATTGTTTTTGGTATATCAAATATGCCATGTGTAGCTTGCCAGGCTTTGCCGTGCGGGCAGGATACTCTTGGTAGCTTGCCGGGCTTTCCGAAAGGGATAGAGGAATCGAACCCAGGTCAGCCGTGTGCAAGGCAAATGCCCTACCCACTGTGCTATTGCTCCAGTCCATACGATGAGCCATAGTACGATGCATAAGATAGCCTTATACCCTGTCACTTCCAGTTAGATCCCTCGTACTAGATATAATCCCCTAAGCTTGCCAAGTGTGATCCCTGAGTATAGAGCCAGAAGTAAGCCCTAAGCACTGCCAGTACTACACCCATAGATGCATCTGTATATATACATACATATATGTGTGTGATTTTTATTAGTTATTATGAGGACCCACACTCAGTGGGGCTAAGGAGCAAGGGGCAGGTCACATGATGCAAGGTACTGAACCTAGGGTCTTTCATATCCACGTCATATGACCTGTCATTTTGAGCCACATCCTTGACCTGATTTATTATAAATATTTTTATAAATATTAAAAATGGAAGAACAACAGTAAAATGAATAAAAAGTTTTTCTTGGCAGATGGGTCAAGAATGCTACTTACACTGCTCCAGTTTGTGTTTTGTATTTTTTGTCCATCACTTTAAAAAAAAAAAAAACCCTGGCTGTAGTTATATTTTAAAATTGCTATGCCTTTTTGTGTTTATTAAAAAAATGCATTTCTAGTATTATCAGCTTGTTTTTATAAGATCATTTTTATAGCTAGAACATTCTGAAGCATTGTGAAGAGCTTTTCTGATTGCTCAGTGTTCATTCTAAATTTTTCACATTTTAGAGTTTTATACATTTATTAGAAGGCAAGTTTTGGTTTTATTTTCCTTTTGGAGCCACATGTGCAGTTCCTGGGCTTAGATCTGGCTCCATGCTCTGGGATAATTCTTCACAGCACGTGGGGGACTTTATGCAGTACTGGGGAATCAAACGCAGGTCTGCAATAGCAAGTGCCCTAACCACTGTACTATCTCATTGGCCCAGGAGGCAATTATTTATAAATGATCAATGTCATATTTTTCTGCTTCATTACTTATTTGAAGAATTGTATATTAAAATTTGGGGAGAAACACTAACCTTTCTAAAACTTATATTTAAATTTTATCATTAATATACTCATCACAGAGAAAGAACAGGAATTGAAATTAATATTGGAATTATAGAAAAGGTGTTATTGGGGTTGGAGCGATAGCACAGTGGGGTAGGGCATTTGCCTGGCACACAGCCCACCCAGGTTCGATTCCCAGCATCCCATATGGTCCCCTGAGCACCTCCAGGGGTAATTCCTGAGTGTGTGAGCCAAGAATAACCCCTGTGCATCACTGGGTGTGATTCAAAAAGCAAAAAAAAAAAAAAAGAAATAAAAGGTGTTACTATTGATGTCACTCTGATTATTTTGATTTTTTATTGTCCAGGAGGTATACTGATATATTAATGAAAATTTATTAATATACTTTAGTGTTATAAGCAAAAAAATAAACTGAGTGTGAATTGAGAAAATTAAAATTTCTCACATTGTTCCAGATATCACTTAGTGCTTTTGAAAAATTAGATTTGCATTCATTTATTTCTGAAGCCACCTCTTCCCTAGATATCATGCTATTTCTGTTTTGATTAAATGAGCATTTTTTTCAATAACTTTTTATTCTTGCTTAGCAATACCCAAGGCACTATGATGTTAGAGTATAAATATTCAGTTCCTTCAGTGTAAATAGTATGGACTTTTTATTTGAATGCCTATACCTGGTGATGTTCAAGGCTGACTCCTGTCTCAGGGATTACTCCCGGCAGGGCTAGGGACTCACTGTACTATTGCTCAGGCTCAAAGCCTACAGAACCCGGCATTTCCCAGAAGTCTCCCATCCAAAAGCTATCCAAGACCAACCCTGCTTAGTTTCTGAGATCAGACAAAATGGGGAACGTTCAGGACGGTTTGTCTATTGTCTGAACAAACATATTTTAAGACTGGTATTAACCCATAAGTTCCCTTGGGTATGATAAAATTTTAGATTTTTATTACTCTATGCAGAACCTTCATCTTTTTTATTATAATATTTACTTTTTAAAATTTGTCACTTTAAATTCTTTTTCCTCCCCTTTGAGATAATAGTATGTTTAAATCTTCCTGCTCGCTTTACAACTGATAACATATTTCTCAAGAACTGGAGGAGTATTCCTTTTTAATGTAGTAATTAACAATGATAAATTCCTGATCTCAGTTTTGGTGCTAATTTCAGTGGGCCTTTTGACTCAGATTTTAAACTATCCATTATTTCCTAGGAAGGGGAACCGTTTTCCTCTTCTTTGAACTAAGCCAATTAGCACACATAATTCACCTCTTCAAAGCCTCCCTGTTTTTTTCTTTCACTGTATTGAAATAATCAAATTCAGTCTGTAGTTGTCTCTTCTACCGCTGACAGCAGTGTGGGAATACATTTTGGTTTTTTTTTGGGGGGTCACACCCGGTGATGCACAGCGTCACTCCTGGTTCTGCACTCAGGAATTACCCCTGGCGGTGCCCAGGGGACCATATGGGATGCTGAGAATTGAACCCCGGTCGACCATGTGCAAGGCAAATGCCCTACCCGCTGTGCTATTGCTCCAGCCCCACAATTATTTTTTGTTTGCTCATCTTGTCTGATACAATATTTATTTTTATTTTAGTGAGTGTTCCCAATAGGTACACATGAAGATGACAGGGAAATTCTCAGTGATTCTTGGCTGAAAAGATCAGATCCGATGGTTGAAAGGTAGCACACAAGAAAGCAGTGTTCTCCTAGTTTGCTGTGTTTCCCTCAGGATGTTCTAGGGACCAGGTAGTAGCAAAGCCTGGAACGCACTCTAATGCTTATGCTAAATCCTGGACTCCTATAATCTCTTGTAATTAGATGAGCTGCTAAATTTTTTTTCTCAGTTGCCTCACTCGTAGGGAAGACTCTAGACTCCAATTTAAGTGTTGAGAGCATAAATGAAATAATGCATGTTAAAGCATACACTAGGGGGACATATAAATATTCATTAAATATATAAAATCTTTAAGCTCATATCCACACTTAATAGTATTTCTGGTGTTGCTCTTGGCTTTATACAGAGATGAGAATCTATCTAGTGAAAGGATGCGAATTTTTCTTATTAGTATCTATGTTTCTCTAATAATTAATCTGGGAATATTTGCCTCTTTGGACTTTGATGCCAATGAGTGTTAGAGATAATCCTTAGAGAGTTTCCTAATCAAGAGATGCCTGTTGAGCCATGTCCCCAACTTTCAAAAGATTTAAGTAAAATGGTGGCTGATGACAAGCAGGGAAATAAGTAAAAATGATAGAAGGCATAAATTAACTGAATGCTGTAATGCTGTATTGGCTCAGAGTGTTAAAATAAAAAAAAAAAAAATATCCCCTAACTACTTTTGAAACACAAACAAGCCTTGAATCTGGGAAATATTTATTTTAGTTAACTTAAAAGTAATCAACTTTATTAAAACAAATTATTTGGCTCTGATGTCTGAGTCTCCCAAAGTAGGGAAGCTTTGAGAATGAGCAGGTTCCTGAATATTCCATTCTCAAATGTTGCCTAACTCTCTTCTTCCCTCTAGTGGTAATTTGTATCATTATTTGACTGATATAGAAAGATTGAACCATCCTATGTTTAAAATAAGATTACCCCAGGTCCTGCATGCCTCAAATAAGAAGATGGAAAATATTCCATGTTCTAGTGTTGCCAAAGAGAATGAATTTACATTTTCTGAAAAATAATAAAAAGGGATTTTAACTATAATTTTAAATATATCATGGGATCTAAACTTATCCTTGTTTCTTTCTTGACTTAATCAGTTTGTGGCAAATTAAAGTGAAGGAACATAAAATTAATTTTACAAGAACAAAAAAGAATAACATAAAGATTCAAATTTAATTCAAATGTTAGCGTGTACGAGAGACTGTCCAAGTGTCTACTATGCATTGATTCATTTCATCTACACAAGAAACTGTGAGCTAGAACTGATGTAGGTGTAACAAGTAACGCCCCTGGCTTACAGGCGCAGATAGGCTGATCAAGATCACACTAGATCAATGAAACCTTTGCCATCTGTCTCAGCTTTCTAATCCCAAAGCCCTTACTCTAAACAACAGTATATTCTCTATCTGTGAATAAAAACCTACTATGAATAAAATTTCTCATGTAGCAATGGATTGCTACAAGTTTAGAGATTTTTATTCTAATTGTCTGTGCATTTCCAATCTTTGCTTTTAAATGGCTAGGTCCAGACTATGGGGAAAATTACCTTCTGTTGATTGGATTTTATGGATTATGCTGTAATGACATAATTTTCCTGTCCCTGACAAGTTTTGCCATTCAGCCCTGCACATCCATAGCTTTATTCACTTATTCTTTCTGAGCTGTTATAAATACTTGCATGTCACTTTGTGAAGTTTCAAAATAACATGTTAATCAAACATCATATTGATGGGCCCTTTGGTCAGCTTTTTCACTGATCTTGCCTGCTTCATTCATGTGATTGACTCACCTGCGGTATGAAGGTCCAAAATTATTTGATGAATAACAAAATGAGTATGCCTTTTTAATACACCAATCCAAGTCACTTAATATACTAAGCCAAGCCATTTAATTTATTAAACCATGGAAATGAGAATATAAAATCGTACATACTAATTCAAAAGCTGTCAACTTTTACTTTGATTATTTTATTTTCTCTGTTCCACACTGAATTTAAATTGGCATGATAAATAACATGCCTCATTTTATTGGCCAAGACATATGTGACAGTTATATTTATTGTTCAATTTTACCATGCTTTCTGGACATATATTAAAAATTGAGGTTATATAGAAATCTCAGTTCTAAGTTAGACTTAAGGAACAAATCTTGTCTGTCAACATATTATTTTTTACTCATTATACTATTACAAGAGCATTTCCTAAAGAGTGCAGTAAAACTTGTTTCTAGAATAAGCTAAGTATCGTGAGCATGCAAATTTGAAAGCCTCAGTTAAGTTTGCATTTTAGGCCAAGGACCAAAGCTCAAAAGGACCAGAGTTTATGCTGAGCCTGCAGGAGTCCTGGGCGCATCCCTTGCCCCCGATACCTCCCCAACACTGCTGGGAACTGGCAGTGGCCTTAAGCACCACCAAATATGGCCTAAACAAAAATCAAAGGAAGTTTTACATGATCAGGATGCTTATTAAAATCCAGTCAGCTATAGGTTGAGGCTGAACTTTGCTGATAGCATAGAATGTGGCATTTAATAGGTAGCTCAAATTAATATTGTGTTGTTATTGTTTGGGGGCCACACTCTGTAATGCTCAGGGGTTACTCCTGGCTTTGGTTTTGCATTCAGAAGTTGCTCCTGATGGTGCTTGGGAGACTATATGGGATGCCAGGGATTGAACCCTGGTCTGCTGTGTGCAAGGCAAATGCACTACTGCTATTCTATTCTCTAGCCCCAGCTCAAATTAAATTTAGATGAAGTTTAATAAAATTGATTTACTTTAGTGACTATGTAAAAATACAATACAATGATACAGTACAATGATTTTTTTGTACTAAGAAGATGATATGTTTAATTTTATAAGGGCGGTACTTTAACATCAGTTAAATATTCCATATTATTCATATACATCTTATACAATATGCATGTACTGCTATTATTATTACTATTTACATATCTTATCTATTTTATTTAATTTAAGTCTTACTGAGAAATTGTGGAACATAATAAAGATAAATATTTATAAACATTTTCCTGACCTAATTTTTCACTTTAATGTAATTTATGTTCCTTAAACTTAACTATTATCATTTTCTCTCTCTTCCATCTCTCTCTCTCTCCTCTCTCTCTCTCCCTCTCTCTCTCTGTCTCTCTCTCTATCTCTGTCTGACTGTCTGTCTGTCTGTCTGTCTGTCTCTCTTTCCCTCCTTACCACCCCTGCCTTCCACTCAGGGTATAATCCTAGCTCTGTGCTCAGAGTTTACTCATGGTGGTGCTTGAGGAACCATCGTGGGTGCCAAGAATCAAACCCGGGTGAGCTACATGCAAGACATTAGCTTTACCCTCTGTGCCATTTCTATGGCCCCAGTATTTCTCTGTATTTTTCTGGTCCTGTTATCATTTTGACAAACTATTTTCTTGAGATCATTATATACACCAATTATTGAAAAATAAAAGAAAATAAAGTTTTCTTTATTTTCTCTTATTCTTTTTTTTTTTTTTTTGCTTTTTGGGTCACACCTGGCAATGCACAGGGGTTACTCCTGGCTCTGCACTCAGGAATCACCCCTGGCGGTGCTCAGAGGACCATATGGGATGCTGGGAATCGAACCCGGGTCAGCCGCGTGCAAGGCAAACAGCCTTACCCGCTGTGCTATCGCTCCAGCCCCCAGAATCACTTTCTCTTATTCTTAACTTTATGGTATTTTTTGTCTTTGCCCCTACTTAAAAAAAATCAATCAATCAATCAAGAGGACTGGAAGGTGTTTGCCTTGCCTGTAGCCAGCCCAAGTTTGATCCTCAGAACCCTACATAGTCCCCTGAGCACACCGGGGGTAAGTTCTGAGCACAGTTGAGTGTGGCCTAAAAACAGAAGCAAAAACAAATTAGATCAAGCATTTAAGAAGGCCAAAAGAAAATTACACGTCTGGGAATAAATGGGGTGCTTACTTAAGGAAGAGAGAAAATAGAAAAACCACTCCTGCAAGTGCAGACGATAGTGATCTAAGAGCAGGCTGTTTCTTAGTTTCTCAAAATACTGTTTTGGGTTTAAGGAATAGAGCAAAGAGGTGGATGTATAAATTCATTTAAATATCTAAAAGTCCCTCTGTGCATCTGACATCAATGGCTTAATTAATGTATCTACTTGTAAATTCACATTTCACTGGGAGAGGAGAACTTTCGTATATCTACCCAAAAGTAAACTACCCCATTACTACATAACTGCCTTTTCTGAGACCAGAAATGAGCATTTCCAGTTAACAATCATTGCAACAAAATGACTCTCCTCTGCCTTTTCTCTACCAAAAAACAAGTTAGCAAACACGTATCTCTGTTCAGTTTCAGGAGAAGAACTGGTATCTCAGCTCTGCTTACGTGATGTACAAAAGAAAACACTTTGAAATAGACTTTTGGAGTTTAAAAGACATATAAAAATATGTCCAATAATTACAAAATTACATCAACTTATATTTCTATATGTGTGTAGTGTATGCATGCATGTATGTGTGCATGTGGGTGTGTGTCTGAGAGAATAAGAGAGAGAGAGAGAGAGAGGAGTGAGAGAGAGAGAGAGAGAGAGAGAGAGAGTGGTAAAATAAATAGCCTATTCTTTTCCAAATGGGAATTCACACATACCTCTTTTTTGTTAAAACCCTTTCTGCACTACAGGAATTGCTTACAATGTGCACATAATACAACACAAAGAGGAAGTTATTTAAATTTTAGATCAAAAAGAACAGCCTTATCAGGGCTGGAGCGATAACACAGCAGGCAGGGTGTTTGCCTTGCACGAAGCCGACCCAGGTTCGATTCCCAGCATCCCATATGGTCTCCTGAGCACCGCCAGGAGTAATTTTTGAGTGCAAAGCCAGGAGCAACCCCTGTGCATCGCCGGATGTTACCCAAAAAAGCACACACACACACACACACACAAAGAGTCTTTTATTTTAAAATGCCTCTTCAAGATAGGCTTAATATTAACTCAGAGTTATAATGCAATTCACTTAGTAGAATGTTTCATGTTAATATTAGTTCAGAGTTATAATGCAATGCACTTAGTAGTATGTTGCATGATACAGTTAATCAAAAGATAGTAGCAGCATTTCTCTCAAATAAACTGTTCCCAAACTTCTCTGAGCTCTTATCCAACTTGGCTTGACCTTGCATATCTCCTTTTGGCATTGCCCTGCTTTGGCAAGAATCCTGCTAAATCCAGCTAGCAACAATCTTTATCCTCTCTCTATATGATTACCCATAATATCTAGGTGGATTTCTTATCCCCTATCATTCACCAAGTAATGTTTGATCATGCTCATCTGCCTGAAGCAGAGTAATCTCTTAGGTCAACTTATACATAATTCCATAGTTTGTCTGGTATTTCCTCTTAGTAATTTTCTTTATATTGGCCCACCTCTGTTCCTACTAAATCCCCACTTGCCTTTGCCATATTTGGAATTAAGCCCAGTTTCATATATTCTGAGGCCTCTTTTCTTCCTATGTATTTTTTTCCTAAATAAACACACAAAAAATGTTTTTACCCTAAAACTTTAATTCCTGTCCAGACCTGGTGGTTCTTTGAAAATAGATAATGACACTGTCTACAACAGCTAATATTAAAATGGACTGAAATTTTGTGGACTAAAGATCTGTGATGATTCACAGATAAAGACAATACTTTGAAGTTAGGCACTGGGGTGAAAAACAAATCTGAAAGGAAGGTCATTGGTTCGAATCTTCATTCTCCCACTTAGTAGCTATGAGATCCTGGACAATAATTTAGAATCCCTGAAGTCCAATTTCCTGTTTTCCAATATTGGGATAGGAACCATAAGTATGGGTTATTATTTATAAGAAATATTGAAACTATTAGTTGAGCATACCCAAGTATCATCAACTTGCAGAAAGTTAAACTTCCAAAGAAGATTGAATTCAAAAGTATTGTCATCTGAATGCTTATGGTTCACCAAAGTTCATTTGCTGAAATGCCTGGCATGATGAAGTCTGTATGCCTGATGTGACAGTATTCAAGGGGGAAAATGCTCAGCCTGAAGGGTGGAGCCCTCAGAATAATACCGGTGTCCTGAAAGGGGGACCACAGAGAGAGGTTTCATCCCTTTCATCATGTGAAAAAAGGTGCTAACTAGAACAAAGAATGCCCTCAATAGATAGGAATCTTAATCTTAGGTTTTGCAACCTCCAGTACAGTTATACATAGATTTCTCTTGTTAATATTCCAAACAGTCTGTCACATTTCATTGTAACAGCCTGAAATATGAAGCAAAAAATATTTATATTTTATTTCACTAGAATCATGAACAAAATAATGACATTTCACAACTTTCTGTGAAATATCTTATGTAAACACAAACAATGCTTTTTTATGAATATTTTCATCGATTTAGAATAATTTCCTTATAGAAATATCTAAAGCATATTTTATATTGAGCAACGCTGACATAGTTTTGACAGTGGAGAAATAGTAAAAAATAGTAAAAAACTATTTTATACAAATAATTTGTGTATAAAATCTTTGTATGTAAAATTTAAAAAGAAAATCCTAATATGAAAACACAAAAAGATTACACAATTAATAAATTCAGATGCCATATTTTTTTCAGAAATTAGAAGATATAAAGATATGACACATATATCACACTTTATTTTTGTCTTAGGATACAACACCATAGTCTAGAATATTATATTTGATGATAAATTTTGGTAGGGACTTTTCTTTTCTTTTTTTTTTTTTTTTTTTTTTTTGCTTTTTGGGTCACACCCGGCGATGCACAGGGGTTACTCCTGGCTCTGCACTCAGGAATTACCCCTGGCCGTGCTCAGGGGACCATATGGGATGCTGGGATTTGAACCCGGGTCGGGCGCGTGCAAGGCAAACGCCCTACCCGCTGTGCTATCTCTCCAGCCCCAAGGTAGGGACTTTTCTTGCTACATATTTCATTATGTACTACTGAATATTTTGAATCTTTTAAATTAATATTTTCAAATTATATTATCACTTTTGTGGATTACATTCTTGATTCTATATATGACTGAATGAAAATTTGGTTAGAAAATTTATCCCATGTTTTTCTTTCTTATTGTCATTTTTAAAATTATCCACAGATAAGTTGATATTGTGATTTTTATCACTGTACCACTGTAACACTGTCATCTCTTTGCTCATTGATTTGCTCAAGTGGGCACCAGTAATGTCTCCATTGTGAGACTTGTTGTTACTGTTTTTGGCATATCAAATACACCACGGGTAGCTTGCCAAGCTCTGCAGTGCGGGCGGGATACTCTCAGTAGCTTGTCAGGCCCTCTGAAGGGGATGGAGGAATTGAACCTGGGTCGGCTGCATGCAAGGCAAACACCCTACCCGCTGTGCTATGGCTCTAGTCCTGTGATTTTTATACAAAATTAAAAAATTTTAAATCCTAGTCCTTATAAACCCTAGTTCTTACATAAATTCCAGTTATGATATACATCCTAGTTCCTAGTTACTATAAAGTTAAAGATTTAAAAGGGCATATCTGGAATCTGTATTTTAATACATTAAAATTTCCCTAAAGTAAGTTTTATCATGTAAAGTCTTTCTTTCTTAATAAATCTTTAGCTTTATAGCCATATTTCTTTCTTTCACATTTATTTTCATCAGATTAACACAGGAATATTGATCTTCTTGATCCCCAGTGACACTCATTTAAAGTTTGTTCCTTATCTAGAATTTAGCCAAAACTTATCCTGGAGAACAGTGACATTTATAAACTCTGAACTACCTTGAAATACTGCCAAATTATCAACTAATTCATGACGGGGATTGCTAAGACCTAAAGAGATATTTTTAACATATTCTTTAATGAGATACAAATGAAAATAAGTTGATAGAATAATTTTTTTTTGTTCAACAGTAGAGACAAGTTTTGGAGGTAGCACTAATATTAAAAAAAAAAAAAAGAACCGGGGGACATAAGGGCATCTCAGTCAATAAGAGCACCTTTCTTGCATGGACCAGAAAGGTTCTGCTACCTGGAACTTCTGATGTCACAACAGAGTGAATGATATTTGAGGTGTGTGTACAAGCTTCACTGATGAAAAATAAATAAATAAAAATTATGTGGGATCCAGGCAGCAATAAATACAACACCTGCTGCGCATATATGTGAGCACTGTAATAGATCCCGCTGAATGCTCCAACCATAATGTGTCTGAGCACCACAGTAAAAGAGCGCAACGCCTGATGAGCACATATACAAACATGGTAGCCTAAGTGGGCAAACCCTGTTGAACACTTTGCATGAGGGTTTGAGCACAGCAACCAAATGTGCAACTCCTAGTGGACATCACAACCCAAAGTGCACATATACCACAAACAAGAGTTTGCAAATCCTGATCACCATAATGCCAATAAATACCACAATATCAACAAAGGGAGGAAAAGGGGAGCATAGAAATAATAAACTCAATTCTTTTCCACTATTATAGATAGTAATAAATAAATGAAAGGCAAATTTCATGATAGAAACAACAAAATAGATTGTGTTTAACCTTGACAACAAGCTGCAGTTAGCTCATAGACTAAAAAATAGAAAGCATCTTGAGTGAAAATGAGTATGCATTATATGAATTAGACACTAGATTTTATGTCATTAAAGAGATGATTTGTAAATGATAGGATTGTTCTAAGGTAGTTTGTTTTAACTCAGACAATAAAAGGAAGAAAATAAACATGTGAAAAGGAAAGGTTGTGAAGTTGAATAGGTTCAGGTTAACAAGAAGGTAAGTGGTACTTCACTAGGTACATGGTCGAATTTGTGTGAAGAAAATGGTTTTCCTTTGGTAAATGTAATATTTTGAAAAATAGCCATTAGAAATCTTTGGGGTTCTTTTCTATAGAAAATGTCAGTAGTACATGGAAAAAAATCTAACACAATAAAAATAAGTGAAAAAATGCTTAAGACAATAAATAGTTGCTGAAATACTAAATATTTAGAATATAAAGAAGAGAAATTTGGCATCCAATGTAACACAGTAAATGTAAAATATAGAATAATAAAATTGCAATAACCTTTATAATATAAAAACCTTTAAAACTGTTGATTATATTAAATAGGAATGTATTATGGGAAAATGTAAAACATTAGATATGTTCTCCAATGTTGGGAAGACATATTAAAAAGCCTGTAATTAACATTACACTTACTGAAAAGAAATACATGTAATTTTGTTATCATTTCAGGTATATTTTCCCGTTTATATGAAAGGAAGTCTCTGAACCCAAACGTATTTGGTAGGTTTGAAGTTTGTGCTATTAGAATAGCACATAAGTGCTTTGCCTGCATGAGCACAGAGTCAGGAGATAGTACTTAGTACCAAGGAATCATTTATATTTTTCACTTGATATATGGTCAAATAACTACTGTGAGTTAAATTTTAAGTGGCCCAAGACAAGACTTTCTGCATTCATTTTGTACAATAATCCATTAGTCTGTAATATTTATAGCAAAGATTTTCTTTTTTTCTTTTTAGTTGCCTTTGTGTCTGTAAAAATTTTCCGTAATATTACTTTAAAATGCTGCCTTCAAGTTTTTAATATTTATTAATCCTTCTTTGATGCCACATTGACTTTATTACTATTGCTTTGTATTGTTTTGTATAATAAAAAGTGAAAGTTGTTGTAAAAACGAGGATGACAATATAGAAAACAAACAAGTATTGATATAACCTAGATAGATTTAAATTGTTTGTTGTTTAGCACTTCATACTGAAAACCATAATATTTTTGACAATAAGTTTTAGGTTTTTAAATAATTTATTAAGTTTAGGTAACATACTTGCAAAGTATTAATGTTTGTGCCTGCACTGTTACCATCATCAAAGTACCTAAAACCCTTCACCAACTCCTTATGTTTAGGATATTTATGACCACCTTTTTTGAACTAATAGTTAATTTTGGAGGGATTATAAAATCTAGTTTTTAAATTATAAAAATGAAAATTTTTAAAGAAATAAATAAAATTTTAATTCCTAACTCAGAAATAACTTATTTCCAAAAATTGTTGTACATCCATTTGGTTTTTCTCCTCTGTGTATATAAAAAAAAATATATTACAACTTTTCAATTATAAATCATAAAAGTAATAATTAATAAACAAGTTCATTTGACTAATCATACAACTAAATTTTGCTAGGCATAATTGAAATCAAAATGCAATAATACAAAAAGCAATTAGTTTTTTGACTGAAATACATAGATTCAAAATTGTTTGCTGTTCATGCCATTGCATCTTTTAAAAAGCAGTAATATATATATATGTACATATTATGCATCTTCAGACCTATTGCCAATGGCTTTTAATATTTATCTTCACTGTAGTCTTGTACTATTTTTTCTTAAATTGCTCATTTCCAGGCTACAATTATCTTAAAGCATAAGTCATGCTTCTGTCTTCATTGATTAATCCCTCCCTAAATTGCAAAAGGACCTCATGAACACTATTAAGCTGAATTTATGACTGTCTTCCTTCAAAGAGGAAAGAGAGTATGATTGCCCTTCCTATATGCTTCTGAAGCCCCTTAAAGATCCTTCATTTTAGCACTTATCTCACTGTGCTGTAATTATTTGTTTGCATTTTGTCTCTCCCATTAAATAATGATTCCTCTAAAGCAATGTCTATTTCTTATTCAACCCCAAATTCCTGGCACCTAGCAAATTTTTTGGCACACAGTACACTTTAGGAAGTAATTGCTAAATGAATGAAACCATCAAATCTCCTACATCACTGTCACCAGCTTTAATAGCACAATTTGTACAGAATGTTGACAAAATGGCCTTTTTTCATTAAGTTATCTAGAGAGATTTCACAGCTGCTATACACATACTGAATCATCCTTAGGTTTAGCAGTCTCCATACAAATGTACAAATCATTGAGGAATCAATCATGCTATTTGTGAGCTGCCTGGGTAAATAATAAATTTACTTTTACTAATTTATTTCTGATTTGGTTTTATCAACAGCAAAAGAAATTGAGCCAGTAATCAGCAATATATAAATGTATCAAATCATTAGGTTGTACACTTTAAGCTTATGCAATGCAATACTGCATCTTTTAAAAAAAGCTGATCAAAAATCACACCTTAAAAATGACTCCCCCAAATTAAAATGAGATAAATTAAAATGAATAGAAGTTCTCTGTGGCACAATCTGAAAATTACACTGGACTCCCTACGCTGAGATTCAAAACAGTCACTACATTTTTCAGAACATTAGCAAAATAAAATAGTCACTAGTATGATATGCTCGGGATAAAAGCTAAAGTTTTAAAACTTTTAATGAGTTAATTAAATCAATTTAAACAACAGTCTGTACCAGTCACCCTAATTAAGGAATGAAATGGTGATATGCTAGGATTTCAATTAGGATATACATTGTCTCTTTATAATGCCAATACTTCAAGCATTTTTAAGTTTTTTATATAGTTGCTATCAGACCTCCATGCTGTATTCTATGTTGTCAACTTCATTCTTAACACTCTATATTATAGCGTTCAAATTTCTTACCTTTGTAATGATAGTATATAAAAGTATAATAAAATATAAAATATTTTTATTTTAAAAGTATACTTTTAAAAATATACTTTACTTTTAAAAATATAAAAGTATAATAAAAGTTAACGATAGTATATAAAAGTCTATTTAAGACGGAGTATGACAAAAGTATTTTAAGTTGAGGTATGGCAAAACAGTGTGGGGTTTTATAATATTAGAAGGCTTGGCTGTGAGAGTATGTTGCAACTGTGTGAGAAATGGGCCAGAAGTAACTGGAGATCTTTAAGTCAGTAAACGTAATTTAGCACTAGAATTGAAGTTGAACTGTAAGAACTGAGTCAAGGTATATAGTGAAACTATTTGAGTCAACTTCAAGTTTCATTTTAATGATGATTTGATATAGTCAAATATATAGACAAAGGTGACATTTTTGAAATGTAATGGTTCTGAAAGTTTGACCATTACATTCTGTAAAATAACTCCAATTATTTCTGTCAACTCAATCTGTTGCTTGGTATGTATTCAAGGAGATTCAGACTAAAGGAATGCAATGGGAAATGATTGCCAAGCACAACTTCAAACTATCAGCAAATGGAAAGCAAGCACTATACTACAACTCCTTGGAGTGTCAAGCTTATAGATAATTTTTCAAAATTACTTATGTTGAAATTATATAAAAAATTTAAACTTTATTTTGACTCTCAAAACATTCCATTTTCCCTTTCCAACTTAAAAAAAATACCAAAGTCCAATATGCTTTTCAAGAAGAAAGAATCATTTTGGTTCTTTTTTCTCCCATATGCAATTCCTATAGGATATATCTTCTAAACACATAATTAATACATCATTTTTCCCTAGTGATATGCCTCCAGTATATTCAGCTGTATGGTCTGATCTACCTAACACAGGTGTTATTCTAAGTAGCTTCTCTCCTTCATCTCATATCTTTTATATTTTTCTCTAAAAAGAAACCAGGAAAATTTTGATGGACTATATGTTTCCTATATGTCTATATGTCTCCTCAGGGTCTATCAATTATATAATTGAGATATATACATATTGATATATATATATCAATTGAGATGTATATCTCAATTATAGCACTGTAGCACTGTCATCCCATTGTTTATCAATTTTGTCGAGCAGGCACCAGTAACGTCTCCATTGTGAGACTTGTTACTGGTTTTGACATATTGAATATGCCATAGGTAGCTTGCCAGGCTCTGCCAGGCAGGCGGAATACTCTCCGTAGCTTGCTGGGTTCTCCAAAAGGGGTGGAAGAATCGAACACGGGTCAGCCACGTGCAAGGCAAATGCCCTACCCGCTGTGCTATTGCTCAAGCCCATCAATTATATATCTCCCAAATAAAATTTGATTAAAACACAAGCACCAGTATTATAATTTATAATTTCCTGTGTGGACTGAGTATGTTATTTCTAAAAAATTTCTTTTGTGGCATTCCTCTTTATTATCAATCATCAATCTTTCCATTTGATACATCTATTTAAATTTTTTGAATATGGAAATCTTTTTGTCTCATATTAATTTTTAGATTGATTATATGTAGAATGTACTATGTTCAAATGTAATATTGAATGCTCTTTAAAATACAACATTACATACCATTTACCTTAATTTCAGAATCTCCTTGTCACCCGGTTTCACATTTCGTACCCATTATTAATCAGTCTGGATAACTAACTATTCTTAGCTGCTGTTTCTCATCCAACTTCTGTTTTTATATATTTGTGTATTCTGGATATTGCGTAAAAAAATATTCCAATGGGTTGCTTACTGTGTCAGGAATGGGAGCAATAGCACAGTGGATAAGGCGTTTGCCTTGCAGGCAGCCAACCCGGATATGATTCCTTCATCTCTCAGAGAGCTATCGAGAGTATCTCACCTACATGAAAGAGCCTGGCATGCTGCCCGTGGCATATTCAATATGCCAAAAACAGTAGCAACAAGTCTCACAATGGAGACTTACTGGTGCCCGCTCAAGCAAATCGATGAACAATGGGATGACAGTGCTACAGTGCTACTATTTTCAGCATTTATTAATATAAAATATATCAGTATTTTGTTCCTTTCTAAACTGAATTCCATTATTTGAAATTCATTAGTTGATTAATATAGTTATAATATAATTAATAATAATATGTCCCCATTGTGAGACTTGTTACTGTTTTTGGCATATAGATACTCCACGGGTAGCTTGCCACGTTTTTCTTATATGCTTATTAATTGACAGAAACTGAGGTTGCTTTTACTTTTTTACTCATTATGGATAACTTTTTCATAAATGTATATGTGCATGATTTTGCTTACACTTACGTTCTCATGGTACATACTGTCACTGTCACTGTCATCACGTTGTTCATCGATGTGCTCGAGCGGGCACCAGTAACATCTCTCATTGTGAGACTTGTTGTTACTGTTTTTGGCATATCAAATACACCACAGGTAGCTTGCCAGGCTCTGCTGTGTGGGAGCAGTACTCTTGGTAGCTTGCTGGGCTCTCCAAGAGAAGCAAGGGATTGAACATGGGTTGGCCACGTGCAAGGCAAATGCCTTACTACTGTGCTATCACTCCAGCCCAATACTGTTTCACATGATAAATCTATATTTAGATTTTTTAATTCCACAGTAGATATTTTTTAGCAATGGTACTAGTTTGCATTCCACCAGTAAAGAATGAGCACTACAATCTCTCTGTCCTTATTGATACTATTGACCTTTGTTACTACTTGGTATTATCATTCAAATCAGAATAATATCTGTTATTTTATTTGCATTTCAACAAACATTTAAGAAGTTGATTATTGTTGCATAAGCTTAATTACTGCTAGCATAGGACCCTTGAAAAAGTACTTATTTGGGTATTTTACCATTTTCTTAACAATAGATCAAGAAAAATAAATGAATTATTTCTAAAAGTTCTATGAATCACATCAAACATGGAGAGGAGTTCAAGGGAAGTCACCATTTTTTAATCAATTGGTCCAGAATGAAAGCAAACTGGAAAATGACAACTTGAACATGGTATTTGTCATAGGGAGGACGTCTATATTTCTGAAACCTTAATTTATGCAACATGTGAAAACTCCAGGTAGTGACAGTCATAACTAAATCGCATAACAACTTCTTGCTATCCTCAAAAGACTTGGTATATTGTTTAGTGAAGAAAAATACAATTTTTTCAGTAACGTTCTAAAGGTAGAGAAATTTTTCCTTTGTATTCAAGGCATACACAGACACACACACAAATATACACACACAAATATAAGATCCGCATACAACCTAGTTCAGCTATGAATAACTGTCACTGTCACTGTGATCCCATTGCTCACAGATTTGCTCAAGCAGGTACCAGTAACATCTCCACTGTGAGACTTGTTTTGGGCATACCGAGTACACCATGGGTAGCTTGCCAGGCTCTGCCTTGTGGGTTAGATACTCTTGGTAGCTTGCTGGGCTCTCCGAGAGGGATGGAGGAATTGAACCAGGGTTGGCCATGTGCAAGGCCCTAACCTCTATGCTATAGCTCCAGCCAACAACAACAACAAAAATAAATTACAAAATAGGAATTAAATATAGTTTGAGCAATGGTAAAATTCTTGGTAGTTTTATAACACACAGTCACTTGATAATCAGAATGGGCCAGGAATATATTGAATGAAGTTTGTGCCTTTTCTTAAATTCAAAGAATTTTACTGCTTCTTTGGGGGAGAGGGGGTCACAAATGGTAATTCTCAGTGGTTACTCCTTGCTCTGCATTCAGAAATTACTCCTGGTGGTGCTCAGGGGACTAAATGGGATGCTGGGAATCGAAACCAGGTCAACTGCATGCAAGGCAAATGCCCTACCAGCTGTGCTATCACTCCAGCCCCGAATATTACTGCTTTATATCAAGCAATAGAAAATTATGTTCCTCAACCAAATTGCTTTTAAATTAACAACATAAATTTTTGGTTCTTGGTAAATCACCATTCAATATGGAAGCTAATATGCTTTGGCTCTATTGAATTTTAGTTATAGTATTCCATTCTGCATTGTAATTCAAGAGAATGAATGACACATTTATCCTAGCATATAAAACAACATCTGCAGTGCACTGTACCACTAGTCTGTTGTTCATCGGTTTGCTCTAGCAGGCACCAGTAATGTCTCCATTGTGAGACTTGCTGTTAACTGTTTTTGGCCTATCGAATACGCCATGGGTAGCTTGCCAGGTTCTGTCGTGTGGCGGGATACTCTCAGTAGCTTACTTTGCTCTCTGAAAGGGACGGAGGAATTGAATCCAGGTTGGCCGTGTACAAGGAAAATGCCCTACCTGCTGTGCTATCACTTTAGCCCATAAAATAACATGCTTCAAATAAATATCACAAATCATATAGTTAAAGTAACCTGATGGATAGGGTATATATATATATATACTAATTGATATATATCAAGAAGGTATATTGACTATCTCTACCAATTATCAAAAATAAGCATAAATCTCTTTAACATAATCAACTGATTTTATAATGCAGGTTTTTTTTTTTTAAAGCATCCCCTAAGTTAGCAGAGTATAGTATTCTCATGTCATTTTTACAGGCCATGAAATAAAATACTTTTTTGGAATCAATTCTGTTTACAAAGGTAAGAATAAGCAGCAGGAAAATGAAGAGTTAATTCACTGTCTTTAAGCAACAAATAAGTTAATAAAATTGACAATATTTCCAGTATGTTTTAAAAACATAGTCCAGGATAGCAGACTCACTAGGAAGAGAAAGAAAGAGTCTAATGTTTAAAGCTTAGGTTTATTAAGATCATCATCTTTCTCCAAATTTTCTGTACTCTTTAAAAAGGCCAACTAGACTTATTAGCAAGTTGATGAATTATGGTATCTTTGACAAATAATATGTGAAGATTGACATTGTAGTAATAGTAGTAGTTATAGTAGGGACTAAGCTACACATAACTAATCTAGGGTTTAACATTTTAACAGGGAGGCGTGCGCGCACACACACACACACACACACATATATATTTAATCCATGACCATACACACCAACTACATATCAGTAGAGTTTATCATGTGAGCAAAAGTCTGCATAACCATGCCAAGAATTTAATTGATTACTAATTCTCTGCTATACAGATATTTCAGACAATGTTTATAAATTTAGTTTGAATAATAAAATATCTCTCAGTTTTATAAAATGGAATTTCTCTCTGAATTTTAGTTTTACAGTCTAGTATACAGCGGATGTCAGTAAGTGAAAATTGCCCAGAGTTATGTAATAATATCCATAGTGAGAAGATGAACATGGGTTGACAAGTCCCTAATTATATTGATGAGTAAAATAAACTGTTTTTAAAGTAATTAATTAACTCCTATGGTAGAGAAAGTAATTTTAACTTTTGTTGCAATTACTCAAATGCCCAGAGCACTTGGCAGAGCTAAAAATAAGGAATATATTATTGCTGATCAGACTGATAAACATGCTCTTACTTTTCCACTAAGTTTTAGTTACTGTTAATTAGATAACTTACTGCAAAAATACTTAATGAGTCTCATGTAAAGTGGAATCCTAAGTATCTTCCCTTTGTGCTTTAATACAGATTTGATTAGTAGCTCCAGGATAATTATGCTGTGAAGTGCTAAAACAAGAATATATAAATAGGTATATTTTAGATTGTTACTAATAAGAAATTGATAAACATTTTTTAAATGTATTATTGCTAATATTTTAGTTTTGCCACGCTCTGCAAATGGCCTTGAACTATATTAATTCTAGAAACATTCTGAGTTTGGAAACTATGTGACTGTTAAGCAATTATATGAATTTATCTTATATGTCAAATGCAATATCTAATTGATTTAGTTTATAAACAGAAACTTACAGTACATATCTATTAACCAAGAGGCACCTTATCATTTTTATGTATGAAAAATACTATCTATTCTTCAATATATCATTCACTAATAGTCATGCTAATGAATTCCCACCTTCAATTTCCAGATTTCTCAAATAACCAATTGAATGACAAAGTTTAAATAAGAACATCAGTACAAATTGGTCATACTGGATTAAAAGTATCATGTATTTTAATAATTGTTTCATATAAAAATAGATATGAACACATTATTTGGGGGGGCAGGGAATTGCACACCAAAGTGTGTTCAGAGCTTACTCTTGGCTTTGCATTCAGAAAGTACTTGTGATAGCACTTGGAGACAAGTGGTGACAAGTATTGAACCCAGGTACTCCACAGGCAAACATGCACTCAATATATGCACTTTATTTTTATTTCAAATACTGTCATTAAGATACACACTACAATAGCTAGCTGAAGAAATTAATAACAGCATCTTTTAATTTACCATCTTTTGGAAATTTACTCAATAAATATCAATATTCACTAGAATGCTATCTGTTGAAATTCTGTGATTCTAATTCGTAAGCTGTTTGCCAAGAAGACATTCATATCAGTATTCCCTGTATTATCAGTGGGCATTCACAACTGAAGTTCACTTAAAAACTTCTTTTTTTTTGAAAGCCAAAGATAGACCACATTCGATGGTACCATTTTATGGAACATTGCTCTCTTTTGCCAGTGAATTTTCAGCGGAAGCTTTTGCTTCTTTGTCTTTTTGGCTTAGATTTGTTAAGTTTGGTTTTTCCCTCATCATCACAAAGCTTGACTAAATTTATGTGTTCCAAAAATCCTTTTTCCAAGAAATGTTATAATACAATAAACAAATCTGTTTGAACACAGAAATCTGGACGAGAGAAATGAGTAGATGAAAAGGATCATAAAGTCAATTTAAAGGAAGCAAACCCAGAGAAAATTTATTGAGTGCCTTTAATAATGGATGGTAAAGTTAGAGTTATCCAATTTCTTCTGCTCAGAATCCAATAATATAGGAGGAAGATTAAGTGATCATCTAACTCATCCACAGATTTTCTTGTCTTGAGCCAGTATTCTATCTACAATTTGGTTTAGCAGCTAGTAAATATAGAGCAAAAGGACTTCTTAGACACATTCAATATGAAAAAAGTAATCAATTTTAAAATGAAAAACACTTAAAAGTAATCATGAATCAGCTTAGGCAGATTTTTAGGATTCTGGTATTGTCTATAATATATTTATTTTCTCAAAGATTCGATATATACAGGGCAATCAAAATATTTAAAACTAAATCTAGCAATTACAAAGAGTAAACCCTGCCTCTCATTGATTAGTTCTATCATTGCAAAATGTAAAATTATGTATACTCCCTTTTAAACAATTTATATCATCCTTTTTTTTATTAACATACTGGTAGTGTCAGAGTCTTGAAAGTTTGTCAACTATTAGTAACCAAATCTATGGATAACTGTGGTTTTCTTTTCATTATTTTCATATTCTTTCTTCCTTTGTTAAACTAATATTTTGCTTTTCTTGCAGTATATTAAATATATAAAATAAATCTATATTTATGAATACTCTGTAGCACCAAAAAATTGCCTCAGTCTTGTTAAACAATTAGTACTCAGAAAGATTATACAGAAAATTACTTGGATTTCTTTGTCTTTTATAATTTACTCCTGTTTTTGTAATAGAGTCAGCTTGTCAACAAAATTACTAACAAGATAATTTTCCCAGGTTTACCATCTCTAGAAAATAACAAAAAAATAAATACCTGTTGACTAAACAAAGTTGAATTTATTCAACCTCTGAATGAAATTTAGATGACTGTCTTGTCAATGTTCTGGGGTCTTCTGTGTAAGACAGTGTTATTTTAAGGTGAAATCTGGCAAAAGAAAAAAACTGTTCCTGGGGACTGACGATCAAGGCATAATAATTTAGACACAGTCTACACGGAGAAGTATGCATCTTAATGAACCTTGCGCAATCTGTTAATTTCAATAAATAAGCTCATTTAGTTGTTTCATTATCTTAGAGAAGCAATTATTTCTTAAAGTAAGACAGCCTTATTTGCTTATTCTTAGTATCATTTTAGCCTTGACTAAGAAAATTACATCCATTTTTAGTATTTTACATGAGGAAAATAAAATATGCTTTGCTTCAATATTATTTAATATCATTGCATTGGTTTCAATACTAAAAACTTTTAGTTTCTTTGCCTTTGTTTTAAGCAGAAACAACTTACTTTATTTTTAAATTTCTAATGAAACACCCATCTATTATGAAAATATATCTATTCTAAAATTTTTCTAGAAACCCACCCACTTTTAAATTTTTACCTCATTAATTCAAATATGTTTTTATTTTCATTGTGAGTTTACCCTTAATATTTATCCTTAATAAAATGTAGTTTCTACAATATTTTTTCCTTATTTAAAATAGCTCTGCTCAATAAAAGATGTGAATTCTCTTATGTACATGTCAGTTTTTATACTACAACAAAATTTGATTGAATTTTATTATTTCCTATAGACTTAAATAAGTCCTCATTAGTGTCCATGAACAATTTTTATTTTTATTTATTATATTTTTGTCTATAATTTTGTAAATATTTAACTCCCCACAGGAAAAATATATCTGATTTACACCAAAATGCCAAAATCATTCAAGTTTTATCTTTCCACATGAAAGCAGAGAGCCATTCATATTCACCAGTGTGACAATTTATAATAAGTACATATGATGGGAATTAATCCATTAAACTAGTGTTTTGTTGTTTTGTGAAAGTTGTAACTGTTAGTAGATTCTTCTTGATTTATTAGCGTGCAAGAAATTTCTCTAGAAATACTATTTCTAATAATTCTCTATTTATATGGTTTTTAGTTTGATTTTTTTCATTTTCCATCAGGGATATATTAACCAATAATTTGAGAATTCTTCTCAAATTCAATTATAAAGCATTTTATGTCAAAGAAAGATATTTATCTTAGAAAAGGAACAAATATGCATGTTGATTTCTTGACTGGGTCTCATTTTAAGAACCACTATTAATGTTATTAAATTAAATTTATATGGGAAGTTTCCTGAGGATAGAAATATGTTTCTTTAGATTACAAAAATCTAATATTATTATTCTAACACTTCATTATTCATAGTTCACGCTCTATAAACTGTATCCTAGCTCCCACTTCTTACTTTACAATTTACACTTAATATTTTCATTTACAATTCTTTTTTTTCCACATATTTTCTTTATAGTGCCCATTTCATTTGGCACCAGTTATCCTTTTTATAAACTTTAACAGTGAAAATCCATTTACCTACATTTTCTTTTGTAATAGGCTAAAAATGGATGTTAAATCACACCTTAAAATTTTCCTTTAAACATTTAGTTTTTCATATGTCATATAAAGTAAAAATAGAACATTTTATTTATACAATTAGTTTTCAGTTCAAATAACTTCAGGTATACCTATGTTTTCTGTGGCATTCATTCCTCTTCTGAAAACTGACTTTATCATTTCTTACTGCTTAGTTTGGGTAATGCATTTGCACATACTAATTTCTCTTGAAATATATTCATCTCTTTGGAAGAACATCATTTCTTTTAGAGTTTTCAAGTAACATTTCTTGAAATAAACTTCAAAAGTAATTTTTGGTGTTCATTTATTCATAATAAGGTACCATTCTACATTAGCTCTTTCACTTTCTGTATAAAATTGGATTTTTTCCTTCCAGGATTTGGAAAATATTATGATGTTATAGCTAAGTTTGTTTATCTTTATGTTTGTTTTTTTTTTTTGCCTAGAACATCCTGAATTATTTGGGTCTCGAATTGTTTGTTATAAAATTAACTTTTAGAAAATGTTCCCCACTTTACTTCATATATTTATGCAACTTAAGTTTTATCACTCGCCTTTCCAACTGAACTTTTGATGATGATGATGATGATGATGATGATGATGATGATGATGATGATGATGATTTGGTATTGATCCTTATTGACTTGAAGGGCTGTCTTCAACTCTGTTTTTTGTATTTATCTGTCTTTACCTTTATTGAAAGGTAAAAGTTTCAGTTTCATTCACTCCAGTTTGCAATGAGGACCACCATGTAAAAATTTCACACCTAACGTTTTATTAAATTATTTTTGTTTGATGGGAGTCACATTCAGTAGTACTCAGGGGATGTTTCTGGCTCTGTTCACAGAGTTCACTAGTGATAGCGCTCAAGGGATGTAGGATAACATTGTTTTTCCTTTCTGTCTTGAAACAGGGAGCATGGGTTTATTGGGTTACTCTCATCACAGTGCTCCCACTCTTCTGTGTTTATTTATAATCTCTTACTTTGTGCTCTGCTTCTTCAACTGGTCAATCACCTTTATCTCCTAATAAGACTCTGTTAACTTGTAAATATTTCTTTTCTCTTCTCCTTAAGTCCCCTGCATAGTTAATTCAGAGCAATATCATTTTTGTATAGACACAGCAAGACAGTCAATGCTATGTTTTTGTAACTTGGGAGTTAATTAAATTTGAATGATATTCACTCCTGGGCATCTGTGCTCTCGACTTAAACCTTAGTTGCCCTTGCTTCCTAGCACCCTGAAATCAGGGTCCTGATGAGGAACTGGATGGACGCAGGGCAAGCTGTGAGCTACCCTGGCATCAAAATGGACCAGGCCACAGCGTTATAATACTTAACTATAAGTTAAGAGCATGGTCTTGGACAAATTCTATCATGATCCAAAAAGTAACAAGTAGATTAGGACCCTGCTGGGGTTAGGAAAGATTAATCTAGACTGAGCACTGTAGTCTGGGGATGTACAGCAAGATGTCCCCAGGAAAGCCACCCTACAAGGATAATGTATCTCTTATTGTGTCCATAAGAAGTAGAATTAAGATGTTAAGTAAATTATTGTTGGACTAAGGAAAGGAGAAACACAATCTAGGCTATATTTTTGTCCTTGAGTGGAGGACTTCCATATGTTGATTGTGCTACTGGACCGGGATGTGGTTGCTACTGCCATAGTGGAGAGGGAGAGTGACTAGAGAGAGACCAGGCAGTGAGTTGAGCATGGAGAGATTTGTAAGGGTGACGGTAGGAGATGGAATAGGGAGCTTAGTGAGACTGGAACAGGTGCGTGGGGAGGATGGAATAAAACAGCAACTGATCACCAACCTGCCTGGCCCTTGCTTCCTCTTTGGTCCACCATGGCATCAGATGTCCCTCGTGGGGAAGTGGCCCCAAGATCACTGAACACGGGAGAGCCACTGGATTCCTAGTTGCTCAATGATTACACAAAGGTACTCAATGCAGTGTCAGGATCAAACATGGTTTGCTAAGAGCAAGGCAAGTCCTTAACCCAGTACTATCTCTCCAATGTTCACATCTGATACTTTAATCTTTTTTTATTTTTTTCAATTTACAAGTTCCATTTGCTCCAGTTTATATGTTCTGTTTTTCTGCTGGGAATTTTTACCTATTCAGTCTTTACGATTCTATTTCACTTTTGAATTTTTAATATTTATTCCTTCAGTTCTGTGACAGATGACAATCTTATTTACGAATTATCTAACCAATAGGAAGAGAATGTTATATAAGGTTTCAACTTCATGTGTAGACTGGCATGCTAAGATATCTCACCCTTGCTTTTCTAGACTTTTGATACTCTTGTAAATTCCTAGAGAGCATAGGTAATCAGACTCACCTTTGATTAATTCAACCAGTTCTCGGATGAAATATGCATAGGAAACCTCACACCATTTTGGAAACTTACTTTTCTCCAGCTCTATGTATAACGACAAAAAAATACTATTATATGATCTTAATTATAGGTCAGTTTTGTTCTGTTATTTAAATTTTTGCATTGTGTTTGAAGAATGATTCTCAAGCAGTTAAACAAAATAGCACAATTTCATAACTTTGCTTTACTCTGGAGTAATATATTGCTTATATCAAATGCTTAAGACTATTTCACTCTTATTTTTCACTGTCTTATGGTTGCTTTTAGTTCAAGTTACCATAACAGGTTCTCTACTAAAAGTCAGACAAAAATCTGTTTCTTCTTCAAATAAACATTTTAACTAATATACCAACAGAGTAACAAGTACTTTCCTTCACTGTTTAGGTAATATTTTTCTTACTTCCTGAATTTGATCATTTATGCAGATGGTTAGCTAACAATAGTATTATTATCCTTTATTAACAGGTTTCACTTTTCCTTTTTCTTTTTAGTAATGGATTTTTCTAAAACATAATTTCTTAATTTTGTGTTAGTTTTTAGGGAAATTTAAAGTTGATGTCCTTGTTTGCTTTAATAAAATATTAACTAGAAAAAAATACTGATTAGAATTTGAAGTGTTTCTGCAATCTATGTCTTGGCATTTTTGTTATTATATAATATTTGAGTCAGGAATAAGGAAGAATACAACTGGGCATAGCAAAGAAAGAAAGAAAAAGAAAGATCAGGAAGGAAGGAAGGAAGGAAGGAAGGAAAAGAAAGAAATGAGAAAGAGCGAAAGAAAAGAAAGAAAGAAAGAAAGAAAGAAAGAAAGAAAGAAAGAAAGAAAGAAAGAAAGAAAAGAAAGAAAGAAAGAAAGAAAGAAGGAAGGAAGGAAGGAAGGAAGGAAGGAAGGAAGGAAGAAGAAAGAAAGAAAGAAAGAAAGAAAGAAAAGAAAGAGAAGAAAAAGAAAGAAGAAAGGAAGGAAGGAAGGAAGGAAGGAAGGAAGGAAGGAAGAGAAAGAAAGAAAGAAAGAAGAAAAGAAAAGAAAGAAAGAAAGAAAGAAAGAAAGAAAGAAAAGAAAGAAAGAAAGGAAGGAAGGAAGGAAGGAAGGAAGGAAGGAAGGAAGGAAGGAAGGAAGGAAGGAAGGAAGGAAGGAAGGAAGGAAGAAAGAAAGAAAGAAAGAAGAAAGAAAGAAAAGAAAGAAGAAAGAAAGAAAGGAAGAAAGAAAGAAAGAAAGAAAGTAGCAGACTACTAACAATGAGCACAGAGCACTGTCAATATTTCCTGCTACTACTTGCATATCTCCCTCCAATGTTAACTACTGTCTTTACTTCTAACATGAAAGATAGAGTACTATTTGACTATGTACAATTTCATATTTCTCTCTGCTATTCAGTTTTTGAAGATAATTTTTTTTATTTGAGTTTGGGGGCCACACACAGTGGTTCTCAGGCTCTGTTTTCTAACTCCATGTTCAGGCCTGCTCCAACTAATAGAACCACATGGTTTCAATTCAGGGACAATGTGGTACAGCACTGAACCCCTAGCTCCTTGTAAAGAGTGTATGCTCTCATCAGTTCTTCAAACTCTCTCTCTCTGTCCCCAAATCTGATCTCCTTAATGAAATAGAATACTGAGTTCAACCAACAATAAGTTATTTTTCTAAAGACTTGGCATCACTCTGATGCATCTCTGTTTAGTTTCTCACAGTTTTGACTGGGATCACAGTCTGTTGCAAATTCTATTCTTTATCTGCTCAGCAGTGCAAATCTACAGTAAATGTTCTTTTTTTTTCAACTTTTGTACATTATTTATTCACTTTTCCTGTGTTATGTTAAAATTTAGGAAATGTCTTCTAGTAAAACCATTATATTTGAAATATTCAAGTTTCCATTTCTGTTATTCATTCCCTTGAGACAGTCAATACCTCTCCCAATTGGCCTAGCTTCAGCACAGTTCACACTGTCTGCTTCTTTTTCACTTGATTATCAATATATCTCCCTAGGTAAAACAACCGCTTATCATTTACTCATTTCTTTGCATTCTTACTTATGTACCTACTGAATCCTTTTTGTTTTTAAAATATGTGATTTATAAATTAAAAGATAGACTTGTATTGTCTTTCATTCTTTTAGTTGTTCTACATTTGGAGGGATGAGTCCCTCTTCTATCTAAAAGAAACACAATGCCTCACTGTCTCCCTTTCTCTGTTTTATTTTGACATAGTTTTATGTGTGGCCATGCATTCTGATTAGATATTTTATGGCATTTTGGAAATAAGACAGCACTCCCACTAGTAGAGGCTTCTCCTATAAATTGTAGCTAACAACCTATCCTCACTCAGAGACTGGATTCAAGTCTTCATGATGATCCCTGTACTTCTAACACAACTTTATATCAGAAAATAATCCTCAGTAGTAAGTAGTACTGAGTACGATTAAGGTATTTATTCCCCCCCATTTTTTTTTTTGGTTAGTCCTGAGTTGCTACTTAGGGGGCAAGGGACTCACTAACACAGGTGCCTGGGAGAATTTATTCCAGGACATTGCACAAAAAAGGCAAACTCTATGCCACTTGAGGCACATCCCTGGACCCTCAAATTTTGAGGGGTTACTCCTCATTTGTTGCATGGGAGACTAACCTGTGTTACTTGGGGATCAAACCTGGGCTTCGCAATTGCAATGCATGCACTCCAACCCTTTCAGCTGTCTCCTTGGCTGCAAGGATTCCAACGGTTCCATCTACCGGGTGAGATTTGCCTTCTATTTGGTGTCCCTCAAGCCGGAAGAGGACCCAGACCTTTTCTCAGTCTCTAGCTTCCCCCTTGACATTTATAATCAGTTATAATTATAATTCTAAGATCACTCTAAAGGAAAAATTGTTTTAGATATCTTTATGTCCTCTCATGGCATCTCTAATTTTTCTCATCTTAACTCTTCAAATTCTTACAGTCCTGATAAGTATCTCACTACTTCAAACTCTATGCTGTTTTCCCACATCTCTGTAGCTATGTTCATTAGTAAAATAATACATATAATTGTGTCTTCTATTTATGATACAGATCTACTTTTATATCAAGATCACAAACCCTCAGAAAATGATCTAGAAAGATTGTATACCTTTAAAAATAATTTATGATGGTAGGCTTCAGATAATTATTGTAAAAAATTTGGTTACATTAACTTTAAAATGATTAGGCTTAGTTTTATTGTTTTGTTTTATGACTATTCTTGCCTGTCGTTTTTGAAGTAATACAAGGACATAATGATTAAATTGTGTTTCAATGTTTTCAGTTGTCTTTAAACAATTCTAAAATTGCTCTAATCATTTTGTATTTAATTGATTTCCTTCATATTCAATTTAATTTGTTTTCATTATGTAAGGTGTATTTTTGAGGACATTTACTGTATAAAATATTATTAAAATATCAATAAGTTCATTTATTTTTATTGGTGAAAAATGTATGAATAGATAAATCACCTAAAATTTAAATGTATGCGTCTTAATAGTACAGCAAACAGCAGCTAAGTCTTGCTATATATGCCTGTGACAAAATAATACCAAACCTAAAATTAAACTAGGACTAATTTTATAATAAAACTTAAAAGTTCAATTATAAAATTTTAAAGCAAGTTCCAGAGAGCTAGTACAGTGGGTAAGGCATTGTATTTTCACACTCTTATATTCCCCCAAGTCCATCAGGAGTGATTCCTGATCACAAAGTCAGGAATAAACCCTGATCACTACTGGATGTGTACCCCAAACCAAAAATAAATAAATAAATAAATAAATAAATAAATAAATAAATAAATAAATAAAATGAAACTTAGAAGCAGACGGTAGATAGAGAAATAATTTTTTGGGGGGGTTCCCAAATAGTGCTCGAAGTACTGACCATGCTCAGCTATGCTTGGCCAACTTGACAGGAGGTTTCACGTAAAAGCATAAGGATATGTGCTATTCTGACCTTGCAGTTTTGTTCACACAATGAAGCTTAGGAGTTAATGGGGTGCCAGTTATTCAATCAGGGAAACCAGCATGCGAGGAAAGCACCTTAACCCCTCTACTCTCCCTCTAGAGCTAAAAGCAATCTGGGGACAGAGTCTTTCCCAGCTAGTGACCAGGAGACCTGGGGTCCTCTCCAAAGATGCTTGCCAACCTCTGGCTTATCAGTGTGTTCCTGCACAGACCCCTGGGGATGCTCAGAGGCCTCCAAGGCTATACCCGAAAGTGCTCAGGCAATAAATACTTTGAAATGGAACCACGTGTAAGTGGCATGCAAGACATGTGCTTTAACCTTTGTAGAATCTTCCTGACATAAAAGCAATTATTTTACTCTCAAAAACAGGAGATGTTCCAACATATATTTATTGTTTGACTAAATGTACACTGGAGGGAATATAAACCAATAAAAGGGAAAAGATTAATTAATATGGAAGTATTAAAGATTTAATCTATAAAAATTTCCACAGTATTTACAATAAGAAAAATATGTAATACAAAATCTTCAAATAGTTGAAGCAATTTTGAGAAAGGAAAGAACAAAAGCAGTATCAAACCCCAGGCTTCATATTATGCTTATAATGAAATACTAATCAAAACTACATAACACTGGAGTAAAACTAGACACAGAGATCAGTGCAATTCAATTGAGTGTAGAGAAATAAACCCCACACTTATAAAGAACTGACATAACATAGAACTAATAGCATAAAGGAAATATTTACAAAAACTGGTATTTGGAAAACTGGACAGCTACATTGAAAAGAATGAAACTAGACCCCTACCTTATACCACACATTAACGTTTTGAAAAGACTAAATATTTTTAAACTAAAGCTGGAAGCTATTCTGAACTTGAAGGAAGCTATTCTGACCTTGAAGGAAGCTATTCTGATCCATAGAAGGAAGCATAGATAACCTCTTAATATTGGTATTAGGGATGTCTTTGTGGATCAATCTCTAAGATACATAAGTCAATAATAAATAAATAAAACATGACTACATCAAACTAAAAAGTTTATACACATGAAAGAAATCATAATTGAAACACAAAGGTGATCTACCAAATGGAAGATTAAATATACAAATCATATATCAGACAAGGGATTAATATTCAAAATATATCAAGAACTCATAAACTCAACCACAAAAAAAACCTAATTAAAAAGTTGGCAAAAGATCTGAGTAGACACTTATCCAAAGAAGACATACAGATGGCTGACAGCACATGAAAAGATGTTCATCATCTCTTATTACTAAGGAAACATAAATCAAAACAAAGCGATAAAGCTTCACGCTTGTGAGAATGAATACAATAAAAACGATAGAGAAAGAGATGTTTTGGCAGGGATGAGGAGAAAAGCGAGGCCTACTACACTGTTGTGGAGACATAAATTGGGCAGCCATTCTGGAAAACATTATGAAAATTTCTAAAAATATTGAGAATAGAAATACCACATAATTCAGCTGTCTCACTTCTGAGTACAGATTCAGAGAATAAGACATACAGAGAATAAGACATACTTGTAGAAATACATTCATCTGCAGGGTCATCGAATCATTACTCACAATAATTAATCATAACAAAGAATAATAATTAATCTTCAAAATAATGTAAGGGCCTAGAGACAAGATTGCATAAATAGGATAAAGAATGTGTGTATATGCAATGATATTTATAGATACATATGCACACACATTAGGTCATCATTCTCTTAAAATACTTCTATATGTAACAATATTAATGGAACTAGAAGATGGCTACAGTTAGTGAAATAAGTCAGATGGGAAAAGCAAACTGTATAATTTCACTCATAGGTGCAACATAAATAAACTGAGTACTTTTTTAAAATTTTAAACATTGACAAAAGAGTGATTGCTAATATGATATATAATATAATATATATGTATATTATAATATCAGGCAGAGCCTGGCAAGCTACCCATGGCATATTCGATATGCCAAAAACAGTAATAAGTCTCACAATGAAGACATTACTGGTGCCCGCTCGAGCAAATCGATGAGCAATGGGATGACAGTGACAGTGACAGAATATGATATAATATAATATATACTAATATTGATATAAAAGTCTATAAATCTTCGAGCTGGAGAAATATTATAGCATGTAGTACACTTGTGTTGCATGTGACTGATTTGGGTTAATTCCTGGTACTCAATATGGTCTCCTAAGCCCACAAGGAGTGACCCTGAGGGCAGAACTAGGAATAATCCCCTCCTGTTAAATAAAAAACTATAAGTATGAAAACAATATAATCTCAGAAGCTAGTATTTAGAAAAAAACAGAAAGTTATCTTAAAAATCAGCAAATGTGGAAAAAAAGAAGGAAAATTTATAACAAAAAAAGGAATAAGATACACAATAAGCATAACTCAACAGTTGGGATATTATAAATGGTTTAAGCATGAAAATAAAGTGAAAAGTTTCTGTTCACTTTCACAAATTTATTTTCATTATTTTCAACATATCAAGAGGTACAAATCTACTCAATATAAAGGGGCTGGAAAGAAGACATTATTGAACACTGTTAAGTATCCTGAAGAAAAAGCCAGACATTAACATAGAGAGAAATATCATTGCTTTTGGTCTCTCAGTTGCAGCAAATACTCTTAAATGGACAGTGATAACAGTGGCCAGAGACATAGTACATAGGATAGTATGTTTACTTTACATGTATCCACCTTCCGTTCAATCCTTGGTGCCTTATGCAATCCCCTGAGCATCACCAGAAGTGATCCCTTGTACAGTCGGGAATAAGCCCTGATGGCAGCTGGGTGTAATTTGCCTCCCACCCCACAACAGCCCCCAGAGAAGAGAGGAAAACAACATTTTTAGTGCTTACTGTTTTACCAAAAAAATCATTTAACCTAAGTATATTTAGTTAACTGCACAGATATTCAGATTTGAGCAAGCACAAAGAGTTCAAGGTTCATAATTTTTGGAAATAACTAAATAACCTAAAAGCTTTATATGTCATTCAAGATGAGATTAGATTAGGTATACATTTTTCATCTTTCTCATTCAATGTGGAAATCTTCTTACTTAATCCAGAGCAATTTGCATCATTATTCTCTTTAATAGCTGAATATTAGTGGCTTTATGATTGGATCAATAGCACAGTGTGTAGGGTGTTTGCCTTGCATGTGGCCGCCCCAGGTTTGATACCTCTGTCCCTCTCCAAGAGCCCGGTAAGCTTCCGAGAGAATCCCACCAGCATGGCAGAACCTGGAAAGCTACCCATGGCATATTCGATATGCCAAAAAACAGTAACAACAAGTCTAACAATGGTGACGTTACTGGTGTCCACTCAAGCAAATCAATGAACAACGAGATGACAGTGCTACAGTGCTGTTAGTGGCTTTAGACTTACACTGAGAACCACAAACTAGTATTTAGAGCTCTCAAATGATCTTTTACCACTGATTTTGCCCTCTTTTTGAAAGATGTTAAAGGTAATAGCACCATGACCTGAGTTTGCAAAGAAGATGTATAATGAAATTTGAGCTTGGTTGAGTACTTGGCTCTATCTGCCTGTGTTTGAGTTGCAGCAACTCACTAGTAATGGTTTTGGATAAATAACTTTCTTGCTGTAGACCAGGATCAGGTATTTGGAGGTGTACAGGATGTCAGGACAAGAGAGAAGAGATAATCAGATACTCTACACTAAAGTCAGGAACTGAGAGCCTTCCAATGGCTTATACTGATGGCTTGGTTTCTATGCTAGAGTGAGTTAGGGAGCTAGGGTCTGGGACAGAGGAGTTTGACCTTTAGGAATGGTTAATGGTTTGGTGAAGGAGTGATAACAGGAAACTCACAGCTTTGACAGTTTCACAGAAATGCTCATCTTTTCTAAGAGGTAAGTGAGAAATGGCTTCCCATGTTTCCTAAACACACCAGAAGTGATCCCTGAGTACAGAACCAGAATAAGGTGGCCTGAGCACTGCTGGTGTGGGCACCCTTACACACATACACACACACACACACACACACACACACAAGGAGCAAAAGTCAGCAGGGGAGAGACAGGTACAAGGTTCAAGATGAGTCAGTTCTCCAGCCATTAGGAATATGAATTGTGCTGGTACCCACAGGTACTCTATTTAGTTGAAGGGTCAAGAGATGACTAAATAAAAAAAAAGTAAAATTATGAGTTGCTCACGGATAAGGCTCAGTAAAAGAAAAATTTTCTGTGTGTGTGAGGCCCTACATTCAATCCCCAGCAATTCCAAAAACCAAACCAGAAAAAAGAAAAATTTTTGTGGGGTCAGAGAGATGGTTCAAGGAGCCAGTCCATGTATTATTTAATATGAATAAAATACTTTAAAAACTGTTGTATATGTTTGAGCCATACCCAGTGGTACTTAGAGATTATTCTTGACTCTGTGCTCAGGGATTATTCCTGGTGATACCTGGAAGAGCATATACATACTGGAAATTTGAATCTGGTTGTCCTTGTACAAGGCAACTATGTTAATCCTTGCACTTTCTCTCTGACCCTCTAATTAAATTCTTCTTGAATTGTTCAGTTCATGAGCCTAGGGGCCACTCTTTGTGAACCTAGGTCAATTGGGTCAGTGGTTTAGTGTCCAGCCTAGGGAAGAGTGCCACTTCGATCCTTCATTGCCGAGGACCATCAGAAATACCCCAGGGGACTTAGAGATTTCCAGAACTATACATGATAATGCTCAGGAGACTATATGGTGCCAGGGACTGAACCCAGAGTGAATGCATGCATGCTCTCCCAAGTGTTTATATTTTAGAAACTTATAATTTATGCTTTGGGAATGGTCCAGAGCTTAAAGTACTTGCCTTGCATATGGCCAACCTAGATTCTATATCAAGCACCATATATAATCTCCTGAGCCCTGCTAAGAGTGATAGCTCTGAGCTCAGACCCACGAATAAGTCCAGAGAACAAGCTGAGTATAGCCTGACAGCCACCCTCCCCAGGAAAAATACTTCTCAATGTATTATTCTCTGGTTTTGGAACAGAAGATACACATATTTGAATGCATAAGTATGCTGTTAAGCAAAATTATGGAAGTTGAGTAAGGAAACTTGAATGGCAAAAAATTATGAAATATTATTTCAGAGTCATGAAAAACTTTTCTTCTTGATACATTTGTGATTATAGGATATAGTAACATGAAAATAATACTCTAATGACTGGTTCAGATTAGTACCCTAGCTAGTTTTAATTTAATAGTTCTTATCTAGCACTAGTTGAATAGTTCTTATCTAGAACTAGTTGAGTCAATATTGCTGATCGCTTTTGTTCCTGATCTTATTTCTACCTTACTATTTTGGAAATTAATGATGGTAATTTAACTTCCATAATTGTAACTCAGTTTTTTATGGTTAATTTTTTTGTGTTCCAAGTTTGTCAGCAACTTCTATATCACTTTAATTAGAAAGCATTCATCATCAAAGTCAACGGTAATCTTGCAGGACTGAAAAGATAATGTAAGTGTTAATGAGTTTACCTGACATAAAACTAATACCGGTGTGATACTGGCACTCTATGTTCCCTCAAACATTGCTTGCTTCAGTCCTGGACATCACTTAGCACCTCTGATTATGACCCTGGAGTCTCCCAGTACTGCCAGGGAAGCTGGTTTACTCTCCAGCAATTCAGGGTGAGCCAAGCCACGCTGCAAACTCAAGCATTGGATTGGATTCTGAGGTGTTGAATTGGATTCTGATACATTTGAATAAAAATCACCAGTAGGGAGTACCTCTTCTGCTGAGCAACACTTCGGGGACTCTCCTCCACTCCCAAACAGATAATTTTGCAAAGAAATGTGCTTCACAGAGTACCTAAAAACTTCATAAGATCAGTAAGCAGAAATTCAGTAATTTATCATTTATGTCAGGAAGTACATGATACACTGAATTTAGGTCATGGATGAGGGATTTGTCAAAAGGCTTATTTTCAAATACAAAGGTTGAAATGACATGGGATAGCATAGAGACTTAGGACAGCTATGAAAGAGAAGAGTTTCAACCTTAGACATAAGAAATTAGACAGCCATAGAGTATCGGAGGAATTGGAAGTTAGGTCTATGAACTGAGTCCCTTGGAAGAAATTATGGCCACTGTTTGTGTGACACAGACAAACCTCTTAAGCATGACTGAAAGGCTACTCAAGGAACAAAATTCTGACTTAACTCTTCTCACTTCAAATCTGTTGTGAAATATCATATAGACTGAACCTACTTTGATTTTAGGCATACAAGTTAATTGCAACGTAGTTCATGTTGATAAAGTTCTGTACACAGAGAAATCCGAATAAGGGTAGAGAGTAGATATAAAATAGCAAAAGGAACATATTAGAAATAAATATTGGGGCCGGAGTGATAGCACAGCGGGCAGGGCGTTTGCCTTGCACGCGGCCGACCCGGGTTCTATCCCCGGCATCCCATATGGTCCCCCAAGCACCGCCAGGAGTAATTCCTGAGTGCAAAGCCAGGAGTAAGCCCTGAGCATCGCTGGGTGTGACCCAAAAAGCAAAAATAAATAAATAAATAAATAAATATTGATGAAATCTTGATAGAAAAGATACATTTCTCTATTAATATATTTATTATGGCAAAAGCTCTATCTACCCACTGGACAACTACTTATTTTCTTACTCACTGTTTTAGATAATTGCAGTAATAAACACAAACTTAATTCTCTCAGAAAACTTAGATTGGAGTGGGAGAATTTTTAAAAAGTGGTAGAATGGTAGAATGAGTACATAAAATGATTATAGTCTAATTATTATTCTGTAAAAATGAATTTAAAAATAGAAGAAAATACTAAGTATCTAAGAGCAAAGTAATTATTATGTCTGTTTAATATGTGTGGAAGTTTTAGAGATTATTATTTTGTCAAGTTGTATGTTTTAATGATTAAATATGGAAGATAACTTTTTGATATATATCTGTTTATCAAGTAATGTTATACTGTAAAATATTAACCATCCATCTCTTTAAAAAATATTCTGTGCAGTTTTTACTTCCCTTATTTAGTGAACAAAGGTTCCTGTGTATGTTTCCTTAGGAAAGAGTGATTAAGTCGAAGCAATGAATATTTATGAATGTCAAATAGTTTAACAATATAGAGGCTGGGTATATAAAACAGTCCTGGTGAGTAAGTCATGGCAAAGTTTTAACTGAAACTAATACAATTTACCAATTATAAAGGGGTGGAGAGGTGAAAAGGCTAAGCCTTGAGCAAGAAGGGAAAAATAAATTTAAAAATAAAGAAAACAAAAAAACCCTTCAAATGAAATCATATTAGTTTAAATTTTGAAACATAAGAACTTGTGTTCTTCCCATTCCATAGAGAAGTATAAAATCAGGACATGTGCATTTAAAAAAAAAAGTACAGACATTATTTCATATGATGACTAAACAGGAGACTTCTATGAATTCCCATTATTTAGGGGATCATTAAAAAATTACCCTATCCTGTTTTTTATTTTATTTTTTGCTCCATAAGTACAACTAAACTAATAGCAAAATTGATTCATTTAATTTGACATTTCTTCCTTATGCTGAAGACAAATAATGATTTTTAGGTGATAATAACAGTAAACAGTGATCAAAAACCATTAAAGAAACAGTAATATAAAAAGGACAAATGATTAAAGTAAAAGAATTTCTTTTTGTTTGTTTTGCTTTATGAGTTAGTATAAAAATTCATGGAATATACTCATTTCTGTTATTCACACGGTTCATTACAGGCTTACCACATTAAGAGTGAAGTTAATTATAAAATTATCTTAATGAACATGGCTAAAAAAATCTATGTAGCTGTGAATGGTTCCAAGGTCTTATCTATAATGTAATTAGTAAATGGATACTTTTCTGTCAGACAAAATCTATCTAACACTACTCTCAGAGCTGGTATCAACTCTGTCCATCTTCATTAGATCAATTCGCCACAGAAAATTTCCCATCCTGAACTAATTTCTTATTACTGTGAGAAGAATTTTATATGTTGATCCAATCTATAAGAGTGCATAGAGTAAAACTCGCTTTCTATCATGAATACTCTTTCTATAAAAACAGCTTCTCACTTGAAATACGCAAAAACTGCCTTGTGTATTATCACAACTTTTTGCTAAAATATTTATTCTATTTTCAATTGTCTTGATAGCTTGAATTTTGCTGACAAATAATCCAGTAATCTCTATTTCAGTGCCCACTAGGAATAGCACATTGGAAAGATATTTGAAGATTAGGAAAAGACATAAGGATTTTACATGAGTGGAATACAATACATAGAATTAAGGAAATAATAAGCACCTGCAAACAATATGTTGTTTATCATTGGAAGTAAATGTGAAGGATTATCACATATATTTTAAGGAATTAGATGGATAAGGAATGAATATTTATTAGCTGATTTTTAAGAATTATTAAGCCATTTTTTTCTTAGGAAATGCTTCTTGCTCATCCCTAGCAGTTACACACACACACACACACACACACAGACAAACACATGCACACACATGTGCGCGCACACACACACACAATTTCTTTCTTACCTTAAATGTTAAGTATAGGTACTTTAACTACTTTGCTCAACCCAAATCTATTCTCATTATTGTCAGGATTTTATTTCTCAAATAAATATATGGAGACAGTTGATATATATGCAAATCATGGCATAATATTTAAAATGTGTTCCTTTTCATGAAACTTTTTTTAACATAGCACAAGTAATTCTTTCCTTCTCTTACTATCACTCACACACACACACACACACATACAAACATACACATATACACACACAAACTGCATGTACTTTTTCCTAGTGAACATTTAAAATATTTAATGGGGGCATAGAAATAAATAGTACTGGGGTTAAGGAGTTGCGTTATACATGGCTTACTCTGGTTCAATACCCAGCCACAATATATAGTCCCCCAAGCACCTCCTGGAGTGACCACTAAGCTCAGAGCCAGAAGCAAACCCTGAGTATCACCAGGTGTGGCCCCAGAAAGAAAAACATATGCATGTTTCTTATAACTTTGTATTTGCAACCTAGCTTTTCTGCTACAATGTAAGTTCTTCAGCAACAGTGCTTTCTAGTATTCTTTTCCTTATCTTAATGTATCAACAAATATCCCAATACTAAAGAGACAAGATAGGGAGAGAAGAAACCACACAGAGAGCAGAAGCTCATACTTGACATGGAGGAAGCCCCAGTTTTGATCCCCAGCACTGCATGTATGTCCCCCAAGCCCTTCAGAGAGCAACCTCCAAACAAAGGGCAGAGAGCAGCCCCTGATACCTAGAGCCCTGCCCCCAAAATCACATGAGTCAAAATAAAATGTGTAAACACTCTATTTTACTTCTTCAATGCATTTTGATAAAGTTCTAGTATTTCTACAGTTTTCTTACTTCTTTTTTAGTGACTGAGAATCTATGATTTAAAATTGTGTTAATAATGGTTTCTTGTGCATATCACTCCAATACCACACCCATCAACAACATATACACTTAATATTTCTATGATGCTTAATTTTCATTTTCGTTCAATTCATCTGGAGAATTCTAAGAGGTAAAAAATGCTCTCTTGTCTACAGTCTTCAAAATCTATTGTACTATGCAGTGCCCACACTGGATAGAAATGTTTCAACTGACTTCGTCATCTGCTGTTGGGCATTTAGCTGGTTACGTTGGGAAAACACCCAATTCCAGGTTTAACTCCTCTGGTTCCATAACTGTCCACTGAGGAGCAAAAACTCTTCATAAAGGATTTTTGCACAGGGCACCCCATAAAGCATCATAGAAGCAATGTCCCAGGAAATCAGCGCATACTTAGTTTTTGTCATTTGAATTATAAACATTTTATATTTTTGAAATGAATGAGAATTTTCTCAAAAATTATTTGTAGATTAATTCTCTATTCTGCTACCCTCATGTATTATTTTTTGTTATCTCACTAACAAGATGGGATTGTGCAATAGCTTATTTTCACCACATTTTGAAGTATGTGTAGTTGATCTTGAGTGGGTTTTTTTTCTACAGGTTTTCTGCCCTTATTTTCAACTCACACAAGAAGTCATTCAAGCTTTTCAGGCTCCAGTGCTGACTTGACCTAATTTTTAAAACTTGTTTACTGTTGGTTATAGTGGCACAAGGGTTTATATTTTGAGGGGAAGGTGGATATGATTCACAAAACATCTTTAGGTTCCCTCAAGTAACAGGCAAATCTCTATTGCACTTTTCTCTCTTGACATCAGCAATTGGTTGATGCCACTATTCTATTGCCTTCTTTTAAGTTAAACTTAGTGTTTTGTGCTGCCATGTGGAACCGCTTTTTTAAAAAGGAAAAAAAAAAAGATTCACTTTGCAGATGCTGTGTGAGACTGCCATTCGATGAAAAAGTTGGACAATGGTTTGAATATAGATGAAAGAATTACTGCTTTGGTGAGGCTTCTTACCAAATAAAATAATAAAAACAGGAGTGGGAAAATCTCAATAATTCTACTTTTTATTTAATTTCTCCCAGAGCACTAGAAAGCAAAATAAATACTGGAGACTTAAGCAGTTTAATGTGGTTTTAAAAGCTACACTATGACATATTACCTTTTCAGAAGCTAGTATTTCAAAGGTCTGTAATGATTCAAAATTGTAATAAGGTGTTTAGAGCTAGGATTTTAGCCCAATCAAAACAAATTTACTTGGACATGCTAGAAAAAAAATTGTACGACCTTTTAGAAAACCTCTTATTTTCTCACACTTTATTTTCAGAGTGATTTTCTACTCACAGGTTTCCCTGAATGCAGCTGACTCAGGTTCGATCCCCGCAACACCCCATATGGTCCCTCAAGCCCCACTAGGATTGATCCCTGAGTGCAGAGCCAGAAGTAAACCCAGAGTATTGCCTAGTGTGGCCCCCAAACTCCAAATTAAGTAATTAAAAGTAAAATAAATGATGCTATATAGGAGATAGGGCTGGAGTGATAGCACAGTGGGTAAGGTGTTTGCCTTACACACGGCTCACATGAGTTCTATTCCTCTGTCCCTCTCAGTGAGCCTGGCAAGCTACAGAGAGTATCTGCCCAAACGACAGAACCTGGCAAGATCCCAGTGCTGTATTCGATATGCCAAAACCAGTAACAACAAGTCTCACAATGGAGAGTTACTGGTGCCCACCTCGAGCAAATTGATAAGCAATGGAATGACAGTGATACAGTGACACTGTGATATAGGAGATATGGTGTTATAGCAAAGAGAGTGCCTAGCCCCTTGTTGACCTGAGTGAGTGATGGACACTGACCCCAGTTTCACTTCTTTGTAGTAGAACTCTAGAAGAGCTTGCTGTAAACAGCAATGGGCAAGAATACAGGTTCGTTGCTAGCTGAAATTTATAATAATGATAGAAAAGGACACAGGGATAAGGTCAATGTGAGTGTGAAAACAGCAAGGCATGCCGGACTAAGGAATTTTGGCAAATTAAACTGGTTCAGACCCCACCTTGTGAACAAAGGTTCAGACTCCATCTTGAGAACAAAGGCAACAGCAAAAGCAAAGATGGCAATGATGATAATCCATCCTCTGCTACTCACAGAGGATCGAGATTTCAGATGCACACTGACATTCACTCCTGTAGCTGCTCTCTGGACTAGACCTAAGTAGCAGATAAAGGAACTGAGGTTCCCAGAGATTAAATATCCTGTCCAAACTACACAGCGTGTAATCAAGGAAGCTTGTGTACTCCTGTATTTCACTATGTCCCTGAGAGAAGGAGACATAAAAGATGCCAAAAGTCTGGTTTGCCCTGTTAGATCACAAACTGCGCATTGAAGCTCAGAAACGAAAGCAAAATCTATTAGCTTTCCAGCGAAGGAAGACACAGAAGAGAGTGAGTCCTTGATTTATAGTCAGAAGATATGTCAAGCATCATTCTTTATGTTTAGAGCGCAAATATTAGTAAATAAGAACTTAGGCTTATTCATAAATATATGGGCCTATATCTGTTATGGATATTACATAACTGCATGCAAATTAACAATGCAGATTTTATTATACAAAATATTATTTTCAGTTATATGATAATATGTAAAAGAAAATTTGCATTTTTACTTTTAGCACAATGAAACCAGCATTTTCCAAAAGTATTTTTAGAGTACAATTTACATTATTAATTAATGAAATATTGGAACATTTAATTTCCCTGGTCCCTGGGTGACTCCATTTCAGCCCCTCTCCTCCATTGCCCAGGGGTCTTATAAAACTTTTGGTTTTATGCTGAAATCAGTAAAAAAAATAGCCAATTACCATTTATGATCTTATCTATGGGGATACTGTGTTCAAGTTTCCAAGGCAAGATCTGTTGTTTGCTTTGTCAACAGGTTCTCTGACCATTTACAACTGATTTCCTATGCTTTCTTTTCTATTTTAACCAACAGCTGTATTCTAAGATGGAATGATTATAATAGATACTTCAGAGCAAATGTTATAGACTATTCCAGGAGTGGAGAAAATTTTGGCCACACCCAGTGGTTTTCAGGGCACCTTACAGTGCCTGAGAGCAAGCCCAGGTCACCCACATACAAAGTATGTTTTACAGCCCTTGGGAGTTATCTCCAAGCCACGTAGAAATTTTTGGTTGTTTGTTTGTTTGAGGACCTCACCCAGTGATACAGAAGGGTTACTCCTGTATCTGTGCTCACATCACTCCTGGAAGTACTCCAAGGAGTATCACATGGAAAGCTGGTGATCAAACCCAGTTGGCCATGTGCAAGAAGAATGCCTTACCATCTGTACTATCACTCCGCCCAACCAGACAGAATTTTAATGTCTTTAACCACCACTATTTTTGAAAAAAGAAATTTATTTATAATAATTATAAATGTTAGTTACTTGAAAGATTCAGTATAATTCTCAGATTTTGGATACCAAATGTTAAGTGACTTATGCTTATAGGGGGCTTGAGTGCATTTGAAAAATAGACTTTAAAAAGAAGTATAAAACATGTATTTGTTGACAAATAGAAAAAATATGTGCATCTTTGAGCTCTTTATAGGGAAGTGAAATTTATCCAAAAATATTTGAACATACAATGAAATGACTTTTTTAAAACATTTCTTAATTTTTTTTTTTTTTGCTTTTGAGTCACACCTGACGATGCACAGGAGTTACTCCTGACTTTGCACTCAGGAATTATTCCTGGCAGTGCTTGAGGGACCATATGGGATGCTGAGAATTGAACCCAGGTCTGCCGCGTGCAAGGCAAATGCCCTACCAGCTGTGCTATCAGTCCAGCCCCACAATGAAATAACTTTATAGTGATCTAGCTGATCTTAGAAACTGGAGAGATAACCAGCAAGCTGTGTAAAGACCTACTTGTGAGGCTATATGCTTTTTTTAAAATATGCAAGTTAATGGCAACTTTCTGAATGATTAATTTAGCCAGAAAAACATTTGTTTTGACTTGACTAACTTCATTTTTACATCATTATACTTTGACTTAAAATAGCACCACATTGCTCAGTTCCTAATTCAAAATGGTTAATTGTGGTTTCCCTTTGAGTTCCTTTTCTCTGTTAATTATTTCTTACAGTTTTAGTGAATTCTGGCTGTTTACTTTTTCTTCATTTTTAAAATTTTTTATTCCCCTTAGCAAAAAAGTCATTTTAAAGTAATTTTATAACTAACTCATTTTTGTACATTTAGTGCAGTTTTAATATTGAATATTTCACCATTTAAAAATTAATAAATCTTTCTATGAGTACAGATTTTCATCTTACTTTCTGCATGTATTTTCTGAATTAACTTCATCATCAGGATCATGATCATAATCACGAAATCCCATTGATCATCGAATTTCTCGAGTGGTCTCAGTAACCTTCCATTCGTCCTGTCCCTGAGATTTTAGAAGCCTGTCTCCACTCGGCCTTCCCAATGATGCCACATTGGAAGCTCTTTCAGGGTCAGGGGAATGAGATCCAGCTTGTTACTGGCTTTGGCATATGAATACACCATGGGAAGCTTGTGAGGCTGTCCCATGTGGGCAGGAAGCTCTCAGTAGCTTGCTAGTTTCTCCCAGAAGGAGAAGTAGGTTATAAGTTATTGAGCAGCTGCTTCTGGGAGCTTGCTTTCAAGTCTCTAGATGTTGGCCGTTGATGGGATTACACATACCTGGGTTCCTCTGCCAGTACCTTCATGCGTGCAGCTTGTCCGAACGTGTGGAGAGGGGCCTTGAGCATGGCTGTGACTAGGTTCTGGAGGTCTTCGGCCGCCAGGAACTCTGCTTGGGGTGGGGAGGAAAGCTGGAGCCCATCCAGTCAGAAGGGCCCCAGGGAAGACAGCCAGGCGTGCGGGCAAGAGACTCTCTAGTGTAGTAACTTCATCATGTGATATTAAATTATTTCCCCTCACTCTAATTATTCTGTTCTGTATTTAATTTGCTTTGCACCTGTTACTAGTGGGAGTTATTAGTTGCTACTTCCTTAATGAGTATACTCTCTACAAATAAGAGAATCTCAGAGTAGACACAAATGACACAAATGATAGTATATTTTGAATAGGGAGTTACTTGAAATTATTTTATTTGTGGGGTAGTACAGTGGGTAGGGCATTTTTCTTGTATATGGCTAACTGTGTAATTCTGTGTGAATTCAATATGTTTTTGCTTTTGTTTTTGTGTGATCCAAGACAATATTTAAAAAATACTTTATTGAAATAAATTAATCCACTGGGTAAACCTATTATTAATGGATCTATCAGTTGGTTAAGGCAATAAGTGCCTTTACCATATTGCCCAGGTGTTCTTTCATACTCTATTCTGCATCTCCTACAGAGATCTCCATTTCTGTCATTAACAGCTCCAGATCTTCCTTCTTGATGGTGACTTTTGCCAGTTCGTCCTCCAGCTCTGATTTAGCAACCCATATGGTTCCCCAAGCACTGCCAGGTGTTAACCTCTGACATTGTTGGGTGTGACCCCAAAACAAAATGAAAAAGAAAAGCAAAGCAAAGAAATTTTATTTCAGGTTTTCTACAATTGCTATACATTTCATGTGTGAAGGACAATGATGGGTCATGGGTGTAATTATCTCTCACTATTAAATAGAATTAAATCTCTTAAATGCTACTATTAACAACCACAGAAAACATTAAAAGAATAGGAACACAAAATAACCATTGACCTTTATCCTGCCTCTTTATTTATTTCTTAATTTATTTATTTTATTGAATCACCATGTGGAAAGTTAAAAAGTTCTCAGGCTTATGTCTCAGTTATACAATATTCAAACACCCATCCTTCACCAGTGCCCATATTCCACCACCAAAAACCCCAATATACCTCCCACCCCCCACCCCCACCCCCACCTGCATAGCTGATAAATTTCACTTTATTTTATCTTTACCTTGATTACATTCCATATTTCAACACAAAACTCACTATTGTTGTTGGAGTTTCCCCCCAAAAAAAACAGCCCTACTGACAAGGAAGCATTTGATAATTAGTTTTCCATTGCTGAGAATGAAGAGATATGAAGTCGCGCCCACACTGGTGAGGAGGGGAAAGATTCTTCTTTCTTTTTTTTTTTTTTTCCTTTTTCGGGGAAAAGTGGCATGGTGTCCGCCATATTATGTGGACTATTAAGCAGGTATGAAGGTGGTGGCGCAGGAAGGAGAAAAAAAAAACAGTTATGAACTTGAAACAGCGGGACGTGGGCAGTCTCGGGCCGGGGGCTTTACCGGCACGCGCTCCGCCGAGATTCGACCTGGGTGGCCACATGTTTATGCAGCCACTCTGCTGCTGATCGACCAGGATCCAGAGGCCAGCTAGACTACTTTTGGTCCCAGCGACTGCTTGCAACCATGTCTCTGGAATGTTAACTAAGCCATTGCCCCACGCTGCACCAGGGATGGAAATGATGCAATTTCTAACACAGATCTCCTTGGACTTAATTACTAAAATACTAAAATACAGAAATGCCCCTTTGTTTTGAAAACTCTTCGCTCTGTCTTTCACATATGTATGCTTATGCTGTGATTATAGCATTTTTCCCACAGCCTTACTGGATGTGATCTGAATTAGCATAAGTAACTGCTTGTTTCCTGAGTTTGGAAGCATGATCATTTCTAATGCAGTGATGTTTTGTTTTATTCCTAAATTACTGCTCAATGCCATAGAATGTCAAAGAAACACATTTTTGGGGAAAAAATAGACTACTTTTAAACATCTAGTTAACCCAGAAAGATCAATGAATGGCATGTAAGATAATGATAATAAATTCATATAGGAACATGAGTTGATACTTAACATGACAAATGGAAAAGAATCACTTGAAAACTTGTAAAACATAAAAAATATTTGAATGAATGAAAAACAGCTTATTGAGACAGATAATCACGTAGGTAGATACAAACTGAACTGGGCCAACTTTAACAGCTATTCTACGAAATGGTAAATACAAAACATAGACTAACTTTTTAATTAATGGGAATAAATCAGTATTTAAATCACATTCATGAATGCCAACATTCTTTATGGCAAAGAAAAATACTGCAATATACTATTGAGAAATAAAAAGTCAATAACTTTCTTTAACCCAGAAATTGTTACCCGAGTACATTATCCAGCAAGTATGCATTTATTATACAATGTAAATACTGTGTATTTTTTTAAATCTAAATTTTTACATTAATTTGAACAGCTTTGAAAATTGATGCAAAATTTCAAGTAACTTTGATATTGGGTATTTAAAGGAAAACGTCAACATTTGCTCCATTAAAATTGCAAGAAAGTGATAAATATTTTTGCACATACACACACACACACACACATACACACACACAAATTGCAGTCTATTTTTTGTTTGCTGCTTAATTTTGAGCCATGCCTGGCAAAGCTAAAGTCTGACGCCTGGCCACGGGAATCAGGGATCACTCCTGCTGATGCTCAGAGAAACTTATGTGGTTCGGGGGATTGAAGCAGTATTGACTGTGTGTGAGGCACATGCTTTAACTCCTATAATATCTCTCCAGTCCTATTAACTTTTGTCTGAAGTCTCTCTTTTTCCTTTTTGGGTCACACCTAGCGATGCTCAGGGGTTACTCCTGGCTCTGCACTCAGGAATGACTCTTGTCGGTTCTCAGGGGACTGTGGAGAACCGCCACAGGACCGTGCTTCGTGGACACCTGTTTCTTGTTAATTACACCGTGCTTCATAGATAACACCTGATAAGGAATCAGGATGTCTTGTCACACCACGAGCTGTAACTAGTTTATCAGCTGCAGACACTTGGACGTAAGCAGGCAGCGAGGGGTAGATAAGGAGGGAAGCTACCTAGCTAGGTGGGTTTTCTTCTCGTTCGTCCCTCATTCCTCTTCTTTCCCGAGAAGGTCTCTGAATAAATCACTGCAAAAAGAATCTCCGGGTTGCGTGATTTCTTACAGGGGACCATATGGGATTCCTGGGATTGAACCCGGGGAGCCCACGTGCAAGGCAAATGCCCTACCCGCTGTAGTATTTCTCTGGCCCCTTGTCTGAAGTCTTAGATTATATTATGATTGTTATGTTATGAATCAAAATTCATATATTTACATATTTTGTTAACTTAAATAACTTAAATATCTATTTATTTGAAATATCTCGTCTTAAATATTATATTAAAAATATAACCTATTTATCATTTTGTTTGAGCTCTTCATGTGAGAAGTAAATTCTGTATACTCAATGAGAAGTGAAAATTTCTGAAAATAGAGGCCAATTATTACTTACAAATAACCTTATATTTATATATTTTATAATTATAAATTTTGGTCAGGGGTGGCTATACTCAATGGTGCTCAGGGCTCATTCTTAGCAGTACTTAAAGGAGCAGGCTGGAGCAATAGCACAGTGGGTAGGGCATTTGCCTTGTACGCAGCCAACCCAGGTTCAATTCCTCCACCCCTCCGGAGAACCCGGCAAGCTACCGAGAGTATCCTGCCCGCACGGCAGAGCCTGGCAAGCTACCCATGGCATATTTGATATGCCAAAAACAGTAACAATAAGTCTCAGAATGGAGACATTACTGATGCCCCCTTAAGCAAATCAATGAGCAATGGGATGACAGTGATACAGTGACACAGTGATACTTAAAGGAGCATTTTCTCCATTAAAATTGCCAGAAAGTGATAAGTATTTTTGCGCGCATACACACACACACACCAATTGCAGTTTGTCTTTTGTTTGCTGCTTAATCTTGCTAATTCCAGGGATAGAACCAGGCAGGGTTGGCTGCCTGAAAACAAGTGCCTTCATCCCTGTACTTTCTCACCGGTCTTAAATTAAATCTTTTAAATATTTTTTTGTTTTATTTTGGAGCCACAGCCAAGTGGTACTGGGGGACTTATCCCAGCTCTGTCATATGTGGTTATTCGCATTGGTGCTTGGGGAAAATGTGATTCCAGGTTTTCTGCACTGAAATGTCAGTCCATTGAGTTATTATCTTTCCCTAGATGAAATGAGCTACAAAATTTCCCCTCTCTTTAAATTTTAAGAGTAGTTTGTAACCGATGTAGCCCTAAACAAGTTTTTTTAGGATTGAGGCTCAAATTATGGTTTAATTTTTCTTACTAGTACTTAAGATTTTTTAGCTTTTCTATTTCTTCCTGATTTTGTCTTGAGATTGTTTCAATTCAGTTATTTAAGAGAACCCAATTTGTTGGCACATTAATACATTCACAGGAATATCTTATGGTCTTTTGTATTTCTAAGGTTTTTTTAAGTGTATCCTTTTTATTATCAATTTTATTTGTGTTCATTTCACTTTGCACATTTTTGTAGTGTGTCTCACTGGAAGTTTTTAGTTTTTATCTTTTCAAGGAAGAAGCTCTTGGTTTCATTGGTATTTGTATTGTCTTTCCTCTCTGTTTTATTTATTTCTGATACAACAGTTTTTATTTCTCTCCTTTGCTGCTTTCTTTTAGGCTATCTTACCCCACATTTTAATTGCAGCCTTTTCATATTTGCTGAGTTGGAAACAACCTAGGCACCTAAACCAGATTATCAGATAAAGAAGGAGAGCTAGTTATACACAATGAAACACTCTCAAGCCATAAAACTATGATATCTGGCCAATTGTATGAACTTAGAGAGTAAGTATTATACTAAGTAAAATAAGTCAGATTGAGAAAGACATGCAACATATTAGTTCATTTATTATATGGGGTAGAAAAAGAAATAGAAAAGAATCTGCCAAAATAACAGACATGAATTCTTGGTAAACAAGAATAAGAGAAATAATGATTATAAAAAAGAAATAAGAAAATGGGTGTCTAAATAAAGTAAGAGACAGTTCAGTAATTTGTAGATGTATCGGGACAGTCTATTGCGGCAAAAAATAATGTAGTAATATAGCAAAACAGACATTAACTTGTAAAATGGTACACAAAAATCTATATAATATTATAAATCACCATTACTCCAATAAAATGCAGTTATATGAGGAGTGCCAGTGTTATTCAATTTGGTGTTGGGCAGTGTCTAGGGCCCTGGAAGAAAAATTGTGTTGATGCTGGAGGATGTGCCATGCCAGGGGCCAATTCAGAGCCACACTTGATTTACATTCTCCAGCCTGACTAATTTTTAATATTTCAACTTAACAGTATATTTTAAAGTTCTCTTGTGTATTCTGGTAAGTTAAGCAAAGGAGAATTAGGAATTACTAAATTGTGTCATAGATATATTTTCCCCATCTATGTTTTACCTAGAAACACCTTAAATATTTCACAAAACTATGCACAACTTGAGTAGCACTACACCCTAGCACTGTCCTCTCATTATTCATCGATTTGCTGGAGCGGGCACCAGTAATGTCTCCATTCTGAGACTCCTTGTTACTGTTTCTGGCATATCAAATAAGCCATGGGGAGCTTGTCAGGCTCTGTCATGCGGGTGGGATGCTCTCAGTAGCTTGCCGGGCTCTCTGAGAGGGATGGAGGAATTGAACCCGGGTCTGCCACTTGCAAAGCAAATGCCCTACCCGCTGTGCTAACTTGAGTACTGAAAAATGATCATTTAGAAAAACACATTTTATTTTGAAACAACTTTATGACTTCTGAAGATGGTACTGGAGGTTTCTCTATATTCTTTCCCTATCTTCTTCTGTTGCTGACATTTTATGGGACTATAGTGCAACTATTAAGACTAGGAAATCATCACTTGCAGTTTCAATATTACTGCATCACAGCACCACTAATATGCAAATACTAACCCACTGCACTTCCTACTCTTTCCTTGTCTCCATCCCAACCATACACAAGAAATGTGCGGGACATTGAGAAATCATTTCATATACCTCAATCTTGGGGTAGGTATTATAAACAGATCATTATATTTTTCATTTTTTTAAAAATACTATTTTAAGAAAAAATGCCTTGCTATTGGAAAACATCATATCCTTTATTGGTATAAAAGGTAATTTTCCATATTATTTTACCTTTAATCTACTTAATCTATTATTTTAGAATAACTATATATTTATAATGATTCACCAGACTATTTTTAATTATACAGCATTATTTCTATCACATTTAAATTGAAAAGGTACAGTTGGCTCATCTTTATTAGTAACTATTGGTTTAAGAACACTTACAGAAAAATTAGTCCATTCCCACTGATATATATATTTGTATGTATGTGCTTAATAGATCAGATCAAATAATATGCTTGAAACCATATACAAAAATTTGTGTTTAGGGGGCTGGACCAATAGTATAGAGGGTAGGGCATTTGCCTTGCACACAGCTGACCTGGGTTCGATTCCCAGCATCACATCTGGTCCCTGGAACACCACCAGGAGTAATTCTTGAGTACAGAGTGAGGAGTAACCCCTGAGCATTGCCAGGTATGACCCAAAAAGAAATAAAATCTGTATTTAAAACAAACAAATAAAATCTAAAATTCATACCATTAAGTACATCAACTCTACAAAACTTTAAATAAGAGACCATTATTTTTCTACAACTGGTGAGTAAACACAAATTTATCTGTGGAGAATGTCTACATCCACTAGCTGGGTGAATAATACAATAAAGGTAAAGCCCTCTAGCAGGAAGCTGAAATCAAAGAGCCAAAACACCCAGGCAAATGAAATGTATTATATATTGGCATTTATTGAACAACACGTCTACCTTTCTGATGTTCACTTTATTAAATGCAGTGCTTCTGAGCATGCCCACTAGTTCGAACAATCAGACATCTCTGAGGTCTCTGCTGCCATTTCCAACTCCCACCCTGTTCCAAATAGTGCAAAATGCATTTCCATATAATTTTGCTAAAGATGTTAGTGAAATAGAATAGACACATTTTAACACCTAACACCTTGGAAATGAATGAACTTGCTTTAGTAGTTGCCACCCCTTTTGCTTGAACAATGCACGGCATTTACTCGTGTGGCAAAACATTACTTTCTATTACTTTTTAGTTTTATTGTAGTTTATGTAATATGTTTAGCATAGTTACTGCTCCTCAATGCCACTTAAGTGCCTAGAACCTTTCACCAATATTCTTGCTTTACTTCAGTCCACCTTAAAAATAAGAACTTAATATATTTTCAGACTTTCAGTGAAAAACTCATAGAGAAAATAAGATCCAAGAAGCAAAGATCTTTTTCTACATTTGTTTTTTAGTGGACGTTTCAAACAGTCAGGAATGTTTTTAAGTTTCATCCTGTCATTTATCCTTGTGTAGTTTTAAGAAGGTATTTTCATAAGCAATTTTATAACTGTGAATTAAATGACAGGTTAATCATTTTTCTTAATTCCTTCTTATTTTTTAGTCTGATTATGGTTTTCTTTCATAAAATAGTTCTTTTGATCCTCATTTTGTTATATTATATTCCCCCCAGGTTAATTAGATTGATTTTCTTTTATTTATCTTTCTACCTTTTACATTCTAAAGAAACTAGTATTATAATTCTTAGAGCAAACAGCAATCAGTTCATGTGTTCTGCAAAAATTACAAAAAAATGTTGGAGTCTTCCTAGCAAAACATTTTAAATATTTTCATATATGTTAGCTAATGTTTAAAAACACAAATTACACGCTAGGAATATTATTTTTATGTAGCTGACATACTTAAATGAAAGCACTAGTTTGGCATGTTCACACTAAGAATTCAAAAATCGAATTAAAATTAAACTAATGGCTCTGTCGTTTTTAGTTTATTGAATTTTTCCCATTGATAATGCTCCCATGTTTCAGCTGGTTAGCTCTACAATTCGTTTCTTCTTTATTTCTGACATATTGCTCTGAATGCTTTCTCCAGCTGTATCAACCAGTTCTAAAACAAATAAAACCACTTTGATGTTGTTCATTTTATGGCCTTGGGCTCTGCAATTTTCAGTCACGTTGTGAGACTTTCAAAAGGAAGTTTGCTCAGCTCCCCTTGCTCTGCACAAATCTTTTTTTGGTGGGTAAACCTTTACTCCTGCTCTAAGCATGCAACTCACATGACCTCTTCCCAGGATTTCTCCTGCTCTCAGGACTGCCCGGAGCAAATCTTAACATTGGCCCTCAAGGTTCGACAGAACTTGCTTCCTTTAGAGATACCCCCTTATCTGTGGTGATTTTCCATCTTTACTCATCAAAGTGAGACCCAGCCTGCCTGAAGGTCAGTGAAGAAATGTCCCAAAAGCACCTGAGGAGAAAGGGCCAGAACTCCTAGGCACTAAGTATAGGGCAGGGTGAACAGCCTGAGCCAAACGCAGAAACCAAAAACAAAATGGTTAGAAAAAGTTTCATGTGCCTTTTTTAAAAAATAGTACTGCACAAACAAAATGACAGAAATTTTAAATGAGAAAAGAAGACACCATAATCAGTGTGCTTTCTTATTTGTTTATCTGCACCTTGGCATGAGCACTGTAGCACTGTCATCCAGATGTTCATCAGTTTGTTCGAGCTGGCACCAGTAACGTCTCCATTGTAAGACTTTTTACTGGTTTTGGCGTATTGAATATGCCACGTTGGAGCTTGCCTGACTCTGCCGTGAGGGTGGGATACTCTGGGTAGCTTGCAGAGCTCTCCAAGAGGGACCGAGAAATCGAACCCTAGTTGGCTGCATGCAAGGAAAATGCCCTACCAGCTGTGCTATCACTCCAGTCCTTCTTGAAATAAAGGTTTCATAATCTATCTGAATATTTTCACAAAAACATGACTGGGATATATGACTGATCAGTGTTTGCTTTGGACCAGGTAAATTAACTTTAAACTGAGAAAATAAACAGCAACACAAAATCACGATTTAAGAATGATTAATCACAATTAAATAAGTAGGATCTCTAAAAACTCACAAATTTTGCTTATCTACATGTGCTCAGATTAGACCTCCATCAGTGCAGAATGTTTATGAGTTAATGGATAATTCCCAACAGAGTTGTAAGTAGTAAAACAGTTTAGAATTATGTGATGCTTTCAGTATGAAAACAAACAAAACGAGAGGTTAAGTAACTCTAATATAACCCAAATTAATTCATTTTGCATGCATATAAGCTCATATATTATCCATTTTCTAACGTGTTAAATTAATATATCATCACTATAAAATTGCATACAGTTCATTTAACTATTCCTAACATTTTCGACAAAAGAAGTTTTATGATTTTCTCTTTTAGAAAATATTTTAACAACGTGAGCTGAGCTATCTTAAGAAGGCCTAGCCAATACCAGGTCAAGGTCTCTGAGCCCCAGGTGGGACAGGGGCGGACTGAATCTCCACCCTGCCAAAGGTCCAGCGCTCCACCCACATATGTGGGTTCTGACACTGCCAGAGAAATGTCTCAGCTTCAGAACTCAGATCTTAGAGAAGCCAGAGAGACACCTGCAGTTGATCATCCCAGCTCCAAATCCCCTGGATTGTGCAGGCGAGTACTTGGCTGTGCACCAACTCCAAACTTCTAGAGCTCACAGCCCAGGAGAAACAAGAAAATTAGATGGGAAAAATTGAGTAGAAGCCCACTAAGCTCAATGAGTGAAAAACAAAATCGAAGGCCCAATTCCAACATATCAGCTCAGTAAATCTTCAGGCCAGGACTTTGCAACATCTTTCATTACAAGATACATGTTATAATAAGCAATATAAAGTAAATTAATTTGATGTGTGTCAGAGAAAGGAAAGGTGAGGGGACCGCTATTGTTGGAGATAAGAGCACATTGGTGGTTGGACTGGTGTTGGAATATTAAATACCTGAAACAACTGTATTGTGAACAACTTCATAAATCATGGTGTTTAAATAAAGATTAAAAAAATTATGGGCTGTATAAACTGTAAGATATATCTTCTGTAATTCCCTTCAAAGCAGAAAACATAAAAACTCCCTAAAATTCTGTGTTAAAAAGATGCCTGGATGGGGGCTGGAGTGATAGCACAGAGGGTAAGGCATTTGCCTTGCACGAGGCTGACCCGGGTTCAATTCCCAGCATCCCATATGGTCTGCCAGCACCGCCAGGAGTAATTCCTGAATGTAGAGCCAGGAGTAACCCCTGTACATCGCTGGGTGTTACCCGAAAGAAAAAAAAAAAGACGCCTGGAATCTTTGTTAATGATAGCAGTTATGTTGTTAGGTGAAAGAAAGGTCTTTGAGTAAACAAATTTGATGTCGTGGATTAAAGTTTAGGAAAAATGTACCAAAGTTTTTGATACTAGAACTTTGATTTTTTTAAGAAAAAAAAATGAAACAAGTTTTATCCTAAGAATGAATGTGATTTTATAAGCTATTTTTAAATGCCATGGGTAAGAGTAAAATTTATTATGAAAAAGCTGAAAGCTGTTATTAAAAGAAGTGTACGTCCTTATATGTTCATCGCAGCACTGTTTACAATAGCCAGAATATGGAAAAAACCCGAGTGCCCTAGAACAGATGACTGGTTGAAGAAACTTTGGTACATCTATGCAATGGAATACTATGCAGCTGTTAGAAAAAATGAGGTCATGAACTTTGCATATAAGTGGATCAGCATGGAAAGTATCATGCTAAGTGAAATGAGTCAGAAAAGAGAGACAGATATAGAAAAATTGCACTCATCTGTGGAATATAGAATAACAGAGTAGGAGACTAACACCCAAGAATAGTAGAAATAAGTATCAGGAGATTGACTCCATGGCTTGGAAGCTGGCCTCACATTCTGGGGAGAGGGCAACTCAGATAGAGAAGGGAACACCAAGTAAAATGTGGTTGGAGGCCATGCGGGGGAAGGGTGATGCGTGCTGTATGTGGACTAGAGACTGAACACAATGGCCACTCAACACCTTTATTGCAAACCACAACACCTAATTAGAGAGAGAGAACAAAAGGGAATACCCTGCCACAGTGACAGGGTGGGGTGGGGGGGGGGAGATGGGATTGGGGAGGGTGGGAGAGATGCTGGGTTTATTTGTGGTGGAGAATGGGCACTGGTGAAGGGATGGGTTCTCGAACTTGGTATGAGGGAAACATGAGAACAAAAATGTATAAATCTGTAACTGTACCCTCACGGTGATTCACTTATTAAAAAATAAATTGATTAGTTAAAAATTAAATAAATAAATAAAATAAATAAAAGAAGTGTATGTCAGGCAATAGCAAGTTGATAACTGTTGAACGTGTAATTAATTACCCTTTTACCTATCACCCCATCATAAGAATTTGTTTAAAGGAAGAGGAGGAAGGTGTATGTTCATTTATTTATTCCATGTAACAATTTACATAAGAAAAAATTGTATTGTCTATGATATATGAGATTTTCAGACTGTAGGGTTTTTTTAATTTAAAATTGCATATGTTTATTATTTTCCATTTGCATGGAAATTAGTCTATTGTGTTTGCTACTGATTAACATTAGTCTGGAATGCATGAAAATTATGTAAGCCAAAGTTCCGTAGAAGCAAAAGTTCTTGGATTTCAAAAAATCCCCCAACTTTATTATCTTATAGTAAATATGATTTTTGCCTATATTATCCTGCAATAATATGAGTTAATATCTGTATAGGTAAACTTCAGTGTCAGAGTATTGCAACTAGACTAAATTAAATATAATTATTACTCCTATTTTACAGATTCAAAATTTGCTGTAGTAAAGGTTTTAGTAATTTTCTTTGGTCAAATGAGTCACAGACAGATTTTGATTTGAACACATCATTTAGAGTTTTTACTTTCACTCAGTTTTTCAAAGTTAAGAATTATTTCAAAAGACTAAGAAAGAAAAAGTGAAGCCTCATTATCAAAAGTTAAGGTCCCCAATAAATATAGTTTACATTTTCCTATATAGAATATATTCATTTAACTATTGCTATGTAAGTATAGACTTTATTCTCACAGGGCTCTTTTATTTAAATTGTATTCCAAGCTAATAAATTAATTGTATCACCTTAGCATTAGGTAATCATAAGTTGCTATTATCATAATTTAATAGATATATGTAGAACTATTTAAATTATTGAATTATAAAAGCAATACATGAATATTTTCACATTGCAAACATCAAAGTGTAGTCATGTATATTGCAATTCTTTAAATAAGTAACATCAGACTACATATATTTTGGTGGACTGCTTTTTCATATTTATATATTTGACAAATTTTCCATTGAAATAGATATATATTTTTCAAGTTTTAAAATTATAGCTTAAAGTTTCATGGTATGAAATTATCATAGTTATGGTTTGGTGCTCTTTTATTCCCTTCTCTTAAAAACTTTTAAAACATAGGTTCAGCAAGAGAAATGTTTTCTATAATCATTGTCTTCCTTTCTCTTCAATCACATCATCTCAGGAATCATAAGAAACTAGTAAACTTAATTGGTTTCTCTACAGTGGGATTTTGATACCTTTTTCTTTCTGATACATTTCCTTTTCCATACCTTTGGTTTCTTTCTGTTACATCCACAATACAGAAATTTGTAGGATTATTTATCACATCTATTAAAAGCAAAACAGGTATAGATTTTAATGGCTCATGGCTAATAATTGCTTAGATCTCCTATTAGTTTTTTTCATCAAATAATTTTGGAATTATTATATCTTATGTAAAGTTAAGAGAAAACTATTTTAGAAAGACATTTTCAGAATATTGACTTACTCCCACAGTCTCCACCATGGTAACTCATTCAGTGGCCCTGCTCCATTGGTCCTGCCCTACCAGTACCCAACTGAATCTCTACCAATTCCCCACTGAAGCATGCCAAGCAGCTACAGGTCATACAAATACCGATACCTAATAATACCTGTAATATACATTACATATTTTTATACATGCATAATACATACATTCATTGTACATATATTAGATGTGCATATATATGCATAAGTGTGTATATATCTATATATATACATATATGTATGTGTATTTTTCTGTCTTTGTCTTCTACGCACCAACATCCAACTATGACGACACCAACATCCAACTATGATGAAGAAGAAATTGAGACGTTCTACATGGAGCTGGAGAAGTTCAATAAAGAAGACCACACCTTCTACAAGGTGATTTTAATGCCAAGATAGGACTAAGAAGGTTGCCTGAAGAACTACACATAAAGACCAATGGACTAGAATGGAACAATCAGGGTGAGAGACTAGCTGAGTTCATCATGTTGACCAAGATCATCCATGGTTACTCGCAGTTCCAGAAGGCCAAATCTAAACGTTGGACATGGAAGTCTCCTGGTGGACAGTTCCACAACAAAATTGACCACATCATATTCAATCCATGGTTATGCCTGACCGATGTCACTCTTGTTCCAAAATTCCAAACGGGATCAGACCACTGTCTTCTTGGTGAGAAATTCTACTTCACGGAGCAGGGAGAAAGAGCTGCAAAGTTTAAAAAGAGAACTGCCAGAGCAACCACCAACTGGGAGTTTTTTGGCACTACTGCAGCAATGTGGGAAGATGCCGTCCTTGACAAAACCAATGAGGAATATAATTGACTGGTTCAGAACCTCCATGATTGTGCAAGGAATGCTGAGAGAAAGAAAGCCACAAAAAGATGCCTCTCTTGGAAAAAATCTAGAGCTCATTTACCAATGTGGTTTGGCACGAGCCTCAGGCAATCACAAGCTAATGTCCAGAGTTCTCAAAGCTGTGCAGAGAAGTGATAAAGGAAGAACTCAAAGAGAAAAGAGCAGCAGTGTTGGCTGATGTGGCAGAAGTCAGGAAAAGTATTCGAAACAACCGCCTGTCTTTCGTCAACTATAAAAACAAGATGACTGCCCTCCAACGTCCTGATAGATCTATCACATCTTCCAGAATGACGATTAAAAAGGTTATCCATGACTTCTACTCAGATCTCTTTGATAGCCATGTCTACCTGTCCACATACCAAATTCCGCAGGATAGATATGTCATTCCCAGAATTCTCCCTTCCGAAATCAAATACATCATTTTGTCGGTAATGAAGCGTACAGCACCTGATCCAGACAAGGTCATACCCAAACACCTGAAGAATTTGCCACTAGTTCTCATCAATACACTGGCTCAGCTTTTCACATGCTACCTGTCTGAATGTAAGGTTCTGTCCCAATGGAAAACCAGCAGGACCGTCTTGTTGTATAAGAAGTGAGACATCCATGACATTGACAACTATTGCCTGATCTGCCTATTGTCCGTCATCTACAAGTTATTGACTCGAGTCATCCTGAATAGGATTCGCAGAACACTAGACAAAGGAAAACCATGTGAGCAAGCTGGGTTCTGAAAAGGATTCAGCACCATTGGCCATATCCACACGTGACAAAGCTCATTAATGTTTCGTGAGTGTTCAAGATGCTGCTCTGTCTAATGTTCGTTAATTTAAAGAAGGCCTTTGATTCTGTTGAGACTGAAGCAGTCATCGAAGCCCTAGCTAAACGGGGCGTTTAAACTCAGTACATTAGGATCCTCCATGAGCTGTATTACGGAATCACCACCAGGATCTTACCATCTACAAGGAAGTGATCATCAACATAAAGAGAGGGGTTCGACAGGGTGACACCATTTCACCAAAACTCTTCAGTACCCTCAAGAATGTCATGTGATGACTAGAATAGGAAGGAATGGGAGTGAAGATAGATGATTCTTCTTCACTACACCACCTCTACTTCGCTGATGACATCGTTCTAATAAGACCAAACATTAACCAATCGGCACGAATGCTGGCTGACTTCGACTGAGAGAGTGGAAAGGTCAGACTGTAGCTGAATCTCACAAGGACAATGTTCATGAGAAACGCACTAGTTCCTGATGTTTCATTTGCCCTCAATGGAATGAACATCTCCGAATGCTGCAGTTATATATACCTAGGTCTAGAACTCAACATGATGAATGATCTGGCACCTGAGCTGCACAGGAGGAAGAGAGTGTTGTGGACCGTCTTCAAAAGCATCAAAGAATTTGTTAAGAGAACAAAGGACCTCTGGCTCCGGGCACAACTTTTCGACTGCACCATTCTTCTTGCATTAACATATGCTTCAGAGACCTGGGCGCTATGAAAACAGGATAAGAATGCTATTCTGGTCTTGCAAAGAGGAACCAAAAGAGCCATGCTTGGAGTATCACGTTTCATTCAAGTGACAAAAGGAATCTAAGTTCTGACCTTCATCAATGATCAAGAGTCCAGGACTCTGTCTCATTTGCCAAGACGTCAAAAATCAGATGCCTGGACACAAAATGCAATCTGGGGATGACCACTGGACTAGAATTGTTATTGACTGGATTGCATGGGACATCAAAATAATGCGTGGCCACCCACCTACGAGAAGGTCAGACTTCTTCATACAGACCCTGAAGGAACAGTTTGAGACTCTTCGTGTTCCTGGAGACAGCAGATGTCACTGGGCTACACTAGCACATGACAGGGATGAATGGAGACGTTTCTAATGCCTGCTCAAGCAAATCGATGTGCAAGGGGGATGACAAGTGACAAGTGACATACATATATATATATATATATATGTACACACACACACACATATATATATATAAACATTCAGCCCCAAACTTTTTTAACAAGTGAAAAATAATTTACCTCTTGATGAACACAATCGCTCGAGGTACAAGAAGAACAAAAGAAGCAACCATGCACCAGGAATGTAACTCAAGTGGTAGTGCATATGTACTGCGTGTTTAATTCTCTGCGTTAAATTTTCAGTTACCTGACACTCCTCAGCACTTTCCTATGTGATCCCAAAATAAAATTTAACAATAAAAAAGAAATAACTACTCTCAAGAACTTGCATGACAGTGAATGACACTGCATAAATTCTTGCTATCAAATATTGAGACCGTATTGAAATCATTATTCATTGGTACTAACTGTCATAGACATAAGAAGATTCATTCACTGTTACTGTCACTATCACTGCCATCCCGTTGCTCATTGATTTGTTTGAGCAGGCACCATTAACGTCTCTCATCATGAGATTTCTTGTTACTGTTTTTGGCATATCCAATATGCCATGGGTAGCTTGCCAGGCTCTGCCGTGCAAGCAAGATACTCTCGGTAGCTTGCTGGACTCTCCGAGAGGTACAGAGGAATCAAACACAGGTTGGCCGCGTGAAAGGAGAATGCCCTACCACTGTGCTATCACTCCAGCCCAAGAAGATTCATTACTTTAATAATATTTGACAAATCCTTCTTATATTAAATTTATGGCAAATATTAAATATTTTTGTTTCAAAATGTCAAATGGAAAGATTGTGTTTTAACAGTGAAAAACTAAATTTTATATTTTAAAAAACATTTCTCTATTGAAACATTTTATTTAATTAAAGCATCACTTTTTTTATTTTTGGTTACACCCTGTAGTGCTCAAGAGTTTCACCTGGCTCTTCTGGCAGTACTAGAGGGACTGTATGGAATGCCTGGGATAGAACACAGGTATGGTGTGTGCAAGATAATCAATTTATCTGCTGTACTATCACTCTGCCTTAAAGCAACATGACTTACAAAGTTATTTATAGCTGGGTTTTAGGCATAAACTGTTCTATCACTGAGCTGCCACTAGTGTAAAATTCCTTCCACCAGTGTTCCCAGATTCCCTCTCCCCCCACCTCCTTCCCTGCAGCCACATTCTGTGATTTTTTTTATAAGGCACTCTTTTATATTTGGTTATTAAAGTTTAGATGGCATGTTTCAGTTGACTCTGTGGTTTTGTATTTATATAGAACAGATATAGAATAATATATAGAATATATCACTGTCACTGTCATCCTATTGCTCATCGATTTGCTTGAGCGGGCACCAGTAATGTCTCCATTGTGAGACTTGTTATTACTGTTTTTGGCATATTAAATACTCCATGGGTAGCTTGCCAGTCTCTGCTGTGCGGGCGAGATACTCTTGGTAGCTTGTTGGGCTCTCCGAGGGGGCAGAGGAATCGACCTGGGTCGACTTCGTGCAAGGCACATGCCCTACTACTTTGCTATCGCTCCAGTGCATAAAATATATATTATAGTACATAGAGGATATAGAATAATATATAGAATAAGAGTACTTATATAGAATCCAGTGCCAAAGTAAAAAGTGCAGTGGGTAAAGTAAACCTAAGTTTAATTCCTGACACCACATACAATCCCCTGAGCTCCTCGAGGAGCGACTCTTGATCACAGAGCCAGAAGTAAGCCCTAAGCACAGCTGGGTGTGGCTCAAAAATTTAAAAAAAAAGATAAAAAAGGGTAGTGTTATAGTCAAAAAACTATTTCAATTTATAAATAGCTACATGTATTTTTGAAAATTTTTCATACATTTATATTTAAGTATGCTTCTTTTAACCTAATTGTTATCTAAACTACTTGTCTAAACTAAGACCATAATGTCTTACACAGCCAATGGTATACATAGTTTTAATTTTACTGGACTTGTTTGAGGTATTAGACTCTGAAATCCAAAACTAGCTAGCCAGTCATTTAGGTGGTTAGCTATATCTCTCATTTTACCAACCTGACAATTCTGATTAGGAGACTTCATTATCATAATCTATGTAAGTTCTCTGTAGGGTTCTAGCACTCAGTTAAAGCAATAAATTTTATTTCTTATACATTTACAAAATCTCAACATTTTTCCTGCTTAAGGAGCTACTAATTATTCTATATCTTGAATTTTGAATATTTTTCTGGCCCCTTTGGGATAATTTTAACATTTTTTCCATTAACATTGAGATATTTAGAGATTGATACTTATAAACATTTCCCATTTATAACTTCAAATATGTCACCTCTTCTGTTTTTCCAGGTCATCTTGTGGTCTATAACTGCATCATAATAATCCTGTACATCTCGATATCTGGCTTCTACATTTTATCTTGTTCATCTTCTATATTATTTTTGATAATACCAATGTCAATATTATGTAGTATTCTTTGTTTTAAACCTCATCAGCTCTCCATTGTTTTCAACATAAAGTCAAATTTCTTTACTATCATCTATATGAACTTTCATAACAGTTTCCATTTTATTGCTTTCATCTTCCAAAACATTTTCAGTTTTTACTATTTCTATTGCCAAGAATAAACTTCATCATCCTTTTTAAAATCTAACTTAAATAACTTCTCTTTTTTAAGCCTTTCTATGCTCTGTTGGGAGAACAGAGATAACTTTGCTTTTATGCACAATTGAACTCATTATAAACTTTCATCAGCGTATGTTGGTTATTAAGAGCTCTCAGCTCATTTAGAAATGTACAGAAATGGTTTATTCTTTTCATACAACTGCACCCTAAATTATGTTATATCAAAACTTACTGTGCTATAATACTGCTCTTAAATAATACTTTAGCCTTATACTATAATTTACTGTTACTTTGGTTAGAGGAGCAATCTTGTTATATTAGCCTCCCCACCTTATTTACACATTTTCTTCCAATAGTTTCCATTATCTAATATCAAACAATGTTTGGATATATTACTCATATAAAACATATCATATTAACATAAATTTTATAACATAACTTTATAATATTATGTTTGCTCTAATTTATCACTCTTATTATCTTACTAAGACTAATTTGCAAATTTAACTTTATCATCAACACAATCTATAGGGGGGAAAAGCATTTTAATGCTTATAACTCATTTCTGTTTCTGGCATCCACTGTGGTTCTTGGAACATAGCATTTATCTGACCTTCCCTGGATAAGAGTGATGAACACCAGAGTTTTCAGTCTCAGAGGCAGTATTGTTAAAACTCTAATTGAATTTAGAACTTGGTGAACAGAGAAATGAAGATAGAGAAAATAGGAACGTGACATCATGCACTGGAATCTTGAGGTGGTTATTGTTTTTGCACTTATTGGGAATACCAAACTGTAACCTATCTTTGAAATGTCCCTTTTCCCTGCTCCAGAAATAAGGGCACCTCACCAAATGGATGGAAATGCTTCTTTCAAATTAGAAGGAAAAGAACAGAAAAAGAACTTTTTTTTTATATAGATGTTTCCAAAACTTGTAAGAATTTCTCCTTGATCTCACCTTTCATTCAATAAGGACAATAAATCAAAAACTTTATTACAAATAGGAGAGGAAGGAAAATAGATGCACTTTAGAACTAGAGTGAGAACTATAGTGGGTAAGTTTCTTGCCTCACACGTGCTGACCAGTGTTCCAGATCCCTAATACCCTACATGTATCTCCAAGTTCACCAAGTGTGACACATGGGTACAGAGCCTGGAGTAACCCCTGAGTACCACTGGTAGGGTCCAAACCAGTCCTATTCCTCAAAGAAAAAAAGAAAATAGATGTTCTTTGGTCATTCATTGCTAGTCATCTAGGTTCCATTAATTCTTCATTTATATTTATTTTTATTTTTTGTTTGGGGGGGCACATCCAACAGTTCCTGAGTGGTACTCCTGGCTTTATGTCTAGTGGTCAGTCCCAGTTAGTGCTCAGGGGTTCATTCAGTGGCTCCCAAGATGTGTTTCAGCCAGTTGAGTTATCTCCTACTTTAAATACAAAAGCTGTGAATTTTCATTCAAATGTTAGTTATGTCATGTAAACAGAGTCAGCTGAAACTGCTGTCAGGAAAACTTACAAATTGTTGGTGGTAACAGTGTTCTGTTCTTACTTTAAGTAGCATTTCATGAACTATGAAAATAATAGAATATTCATCTACCCTCTACACATGATGATTCCAAATTCTAGGGTTGGGCTGATTCTTCAGCCCAACTTTTCTGTCCATTTTCTCTTTTTCAAAAAGTAGGTATTTTCATATCTTTTCTTCTGGTATTGAACTGGAAGGACATGTGAAATTTGTCTTCTAGATTAAGTCTTTACTTTAGCTGATGGTGGATGTAGATATTCATTTATTTATGGAAGATATTCCTCAGCAGATTTCCAAAATAAAGCGGTCACTAATATGTGTGGGGACAAATTTTTCTTTGGGTCTTCAAGACCATATTTTAGGTCTCCAGATTCCATAACTATGGTCAAGAGGTCTTATGGCATCCACCAAAAATAACCCAAAGAAAAGCTGGTCATATTGTGAGAGAATCCAATAGACAAGTTACTGGAATCTGAGGATAAAAGTCCCCTCGTTGGCAACAAATAATCAATATTATTTTACTCAGATGCTCTAACACTCACTGTAGTACTGCAGTAATGTTGTAGCATTATCATCCTGTTGTTCATCAATTTGCTTGAGTGGGCACCAGTAACATCTCCATTGTGAGACTTGTTATTGTTTTTGGCATATGGAATATGTCATGGGTAGCTTGCCAGGCTCTGCGTTGCTGGAGGGATACTCTCGGTAGCTTGCCGGGATCTCTGAGAGGGACGAAGGAATCAAACCCGGGTTGGCTGCATGCAAGGCAAACACCCTACCTGCTGTGCTATCGCTAACACTCACTAGTAACTGAACTCCAGAACCTATCTAGTGCTTTGTTACATAGAAACCATTTACTTATCTTGCTTTTAAAATATCATATGAACAGAAAATTATCATGCATTTACTGATATCTAAAAGCTCTGAATATTGAAAGTCTATTTTTTCCATTGTATTCTACAATTTTTGTCGGACTTTCTTCTCTACTAAAAATCATCCGCCTTCAATAGATGCAGTCTAATGGCTTCCAAAACAGTTCAAAATAAACATCAGTACTTCACAAAGTAATGCTATAACTATGTTCTCTTCAATGCACTGCCTTTATAAAAACAGCCATTTCTCTTGGATAAAAATAACCACTCACCTGTGGACAAGGTCTCATTTGTTAGTTATCTGTAAAGTAATTACTGAAGACTAGAGTCCAACTCTGAAAACAGGCCATGTGGCATAGGGCTGGCCTTGCAAACAACTTAAATGAATCATCCTCCTCTACTTTTACTAAAGCATCACTAAAATGTAACAACTTTTGATCAAGTTTCTACTCTTACTTTGCTCTCACATCTCTTTCTTTGGTGAGGTATCAAAATCATGAGCTCAGTGAAGCTCATTGTCATGTTTACTCTGAATTAAACTTATTCAATTATGATCTAGAACTGGAAACCTTACAAAGGGCTTTGAGAACTCTAGTTTTCTGTAGGGAGAAATTGGCATATTCCAAAGACATCAAATCAAAGGATGCTGAAGAAAAGATAATGGCAAGAAAATTCTCTCAAGAATGCTTCAAAACTACTATTAGAACTCATGATTATTCATTTTCCTAGATCATACTTATGTTTGCCCTGTGTTCCACACATTTTTGCTCATCTCTGGCTCTTGCAAACCCTTCCCCAGAAAGGTAAGGATAAGAATATACAAAAAATTCCATGCAGAACCGTAAATTGACTCACATTCATGACAGAACTAGAAAAATAGATTTTCTCTTTGCTCCTTCGTATAGACACTCACAGCAAATCCAAGGAACAATAAATATTTCCCTTATTCCTAGAGCAACATATCCTAACCAAAAAGGTTGATGTGTTTAATAAGATAACACTATAGTGAAAATGAAATGCGTATGCATAATTATAGTAAAGTGTAATTCAATGTAAAATTGAAGCATTCCAATGCAGCATTGAGCCAAAAGTAGGGGGTGGTGGTTAAGTAAAGCTGCTTGGAGGAAGAAGCCGAGAGCATTTGGTCTCCTGCACTTCTGTCTTATTTCCTGCATTCCTGTGAACCAAGTGTAATTTTTAAGAAACATCGTTAAAAGAGAAATATTGATCGTTTTGTTTCTGTCATGTGTCTTTTTGTTTTAGTCACAGAAAAAGCAAAGAACAACATATGTTTGACAAAGTAAAATCAATAACTTTAAAAATTAACTTACTTTTTCCAATAACAGAATTAGGCATACACATAAATAATGTATTTTGTAGCATGAAAGAGAGAAAAATGTATGTTGCAGGAAAAAAGCAATTTACTGAAGGCTGCTAAGATTGCTGTGAGTAATGCCCAGTGGCATTGAGAAGAAAGTACAGTGGATTTGCTGAGATCCATACTTCATTTTGATATAGGATGTGTATAAATCTGAGCCCTACTTCCACAATGATGAGTATCACCTTTGTTTTCTGTTTTCTATTTTTAAGTTCAGGCTATGTAATTTGCGTTCACCAAACCAAATAACTCTTTTTCTTATGTACAAGTATTTGAATTTGATAATATTTTATTTCTTATATTTATATGGGTTGCAGATTGTCTATCAAATATGCTTAAGAAGAACTTCCAAAAATGTATACTGCATATAGTATTTCAGAACTTAAATCTTGTGAAAATACATTGGTATTATAAATTTAAGTATATTATATTTTTAAGAATACATTTTCTTTTCTTCTGGGTTATTTTTTGGGGGGTGGGGTGGGGCCACATCTAGCAATACTCAATGATTATTCCTGGCGCTTAACTCAGAGATCACTTCTGGCAGTGCTCACGGCCCCTATGGGATTCTGAGGGTTGAACCAGGTTGGCCATGTGCAAGTAAATCATCATACTTGTTGTATTATCTTCAACCTCTAAGAATAAACTTTCTTAAGATATATTTTATAAGTAATTTCATATGTCATTGAGGAAGTGCTGACTCTTGAGTGTCACCCAAACAATCTGTCAGCTTGGGAATTTTCAGCTGTTTACAGAGAACAATGTCCCATCACATTCTCCTTCTGGCCACAGATGATTTACAAGGTTTTAGTCAAGTGTAAGTTTAGCAAACTTCCTAATGCCTAACGCTGGTAAATGTACACATTGGTCCTTTGAGCAAAAACACCACTAAATGCACCAACAAATCCCAGCAATCTGTCTCAAAATAAGTGTTGCTTTTGTGTTCAATAAATGGGAGCACATTCACTATCTTTCTTGTTCCCTATAATTACAGCAGATGGGAACGTTTTTCCTTAGATTGAGAACTTGGCATTTTTATGTGTTTAATTTGGCTCAAGATACAACATTGTGGAACTGTGTTTCAGGCAGTGATTTTCTAAAAGATTCCCTATTGAATATGAATGTAATTATGTTAAATAATCCACCCAGAAATTATAACCCTAACCCTACAGGTTAGTCCTTGAGTATAAAATGAAAACACAAGAATAGCACTGAGTAAAAGTCTGTAAATTGCTACACAAAGGTAATAATGGCTGTCTTAAAATTTGAATGTGAATACAATAACCTTTACCAAACACCCAAAACTGTAGCATGAACTTATTAAATGTAACTATTACAATTATGTAAATCTGTAATTTCTCACTGTATATTGGTTAAGGTCAAGACTGCTTCTATATAACTGGCAGAAAAAATTTATAGTAGGTGTAGAGATTTTTTATATCCCTGTTGATTCTCTGTTATTGCTCTTTTGTAATCTGTTTGATGAAGGAGACTGGGTTACATATGTTACTATCACAGATTATTCAAAAAAAATCTAAGGAAAATTTAATAAGAATCATGAGATTTAGATTTATGAAGAGAGGAATCTACTTTAACCTGTACTCATCTGCCTTCCCCACCTCTGTTAGTATGGCCAGGAAACATATAATAAATAACTACACACCATAGCAAACTTTTGAGTCTATACTTAAGCTGCAAGAAATCAAAACATACATTCAATGTTGTGGTCCAGGAGAACAATTCTTCAGAAGAATTAGTCCAATGGCTAAATGACTTTTGCTAATATGTACTACGTGTCACTCAAAAAAAACTATGTACGCCCTAAATATACAAAAATATTCCTAGTAGAATTTTGTGTAGAAGCTAAAATGTAGAAGGAACCAAATGTTCATTAACTTATTAACAGACAGATTAATAGACACAACTGATCAAAAGATGTTCTAGTCATACAATAGGCTATTATCTAATAATAAAAATAAATGAAGTAAAAAATTAAATCATATCAAGTGTGGCATGTAAGCAGCTTTGAATTAGCAATTCCATCTGAACCAAAATGTAAAAATCTCAAACAAACTGTGAAAATCAATAACTTCTGTTATTAGATCTGCAATATATGTAAGGCAGTAGGGGAAAATTTTTGTACATCAAATTGAAGAATTTCTCAAAGAAATACAAATAGTAACAATATATCAGAGCAGAAACTCATAAGTAGAAACATTTATGGAAAGTGCTCCTGGGATTAAGAAACCTGAAACTCATTAATTGCTAGAAGCTCAGAATGTACAAATATATACTGAGAGAATGGAAAGTCGAGAATAAACTCCCATAAATATAGTGACACCATAGTTATGCTGAAGCAATTTACTGATGACATGAAGATTCAGAGGATATTTAATGTGAAGACATCTAAATAGCCTCTAATTGTTCACAAATAATTTTCTTTTTTAAAAGAGTAGCCACTTCCTCATCCCAAGCAAAAATAGGATGTGAACATTATTAAAATAGCATGGTGAATTTTTTTTCTTACTGTTGAGAGACAGAGAGAGAAGAAAAGTGTTTACTGTAAAGTCAGGCTGGTGGAAGGTGGTGTGAGGGAAACTGGGGACATTGGTGGTGGGAAATGTACACTGGTGAAGCAAAGGGTATTGGAACATTGTATCACTGAAAGCCAATCATGAACAATTGTATCTCTCCCAGTGAATGAAAAAACAAGGCGTGGTATGAATGGAAAAAAAAATAGAACATTTTCAGCCTGGTGATCTGATAAAGATGCCTTTTAAAGTGAAATTATTTGGGGCCAGACAGTACAACAAATAGGGCATTTGCCTTGCACATGGCTGACCATGCTTCAATCCTTGGCATACGCCTTGGCCAACTGAGCCTGCCAGGAATGATACCTAGCCAGAGTAAGCCAGGAGAAAGCCCAAGCACCACCAGGTGAGCACTCCCCCCAGCCCCAATAAGATGCTCTTCCTTTCATTTAAAAAAAAATCCTTTCTCACAATTTGGGACAATTTCAAGAGTTTAGATTCATTCATCCATGTGTATACAGTTGCTACCACCTTCGAAACAAAATATCTCTCACATATGTGGTATATAAAGAAACTCAGCAAGGGAACAAATAACAAATAGCCAAAGGATCAGAACTGGAGAATTTGTCTACAGAGCTCAGCTTACCTGGGGATGGTGAGGATGCTATGAGCAGGCCAGGAGGGGTCCTTGGAACATAGGTGGAGGGAAGCAGCATACTGGTAGGGGTGTGTGAGGTTCTAAAGATGTATTCATGAATCTATCCATAATGTATTGTAAACTGTGGTATCTCCATAAAAAATGGGAAAAGGAGAAAATATGGCAACAGGATTAACAATATTGTATATCAATGGCAGTGTATGTCATTGGCAGTGTATTATATATCAATGGCAATGTATATCAAATGACTCAACTAGAGTAATTTGAAACTGCAATCACTATGTGCAAAATCAAGAACAGACATTAAAATTCATATAGTGAATAAATAGTTTCCCTTACAAAAAGATGTCACATTCATATAAAGCAAAATTTCCTGTACTTAAACACAATCTGTGTCAAATTTTCTGAGTAGCATTCTTTTCTCACAGAGGACAATGAATTAAATAGGCTTCAATACCCAAGATGTCTAAGACCCTGTATTGTGACCAGATCTATTGTCACGGGGGCTGTGACTTCCACCTAAGCAACATTACTGCTAGAATCCAGTTCTTCCTTTACTCTCATCTATCTACCTGGTCATACTCTTTGGGTGAAAAAAAAATTATGCAAAAAGTATTGTCGATAACCTATGAGACAAAATCTTTGGCAAGAACAATTTTTCATATAATTTTAATGAACTGAATGAAACCCGTGGAAAATTATTCTTTGGTAGCCATTACTAGTTAGATAGAAGGTAGTGTTTACTCATCTGGTATTTTGTTTGTTTGTTTTGTTTTTTGCTTTTTGGGTCACACCTGGCGATGCACAGGGGTTACTCCTGGCTCTGCACTCAGAAATTACCCCTGGCGGTGCTCAAGGGACCATATAGGATGCTGGGAAATGAACCCAGGTTGGCCTCGTGCAAGGCAAATGCACTAACCGGTGTGCTATTGTTCCAGCCCCTCATCTGGTATCTTAATTATCAATGGATAATTAGTAATACAGAATTACAGTTGCAAATTAAGTTGTGTAAGAATACATTCAGAAGCCTAAGGACTATTGCTTTAAGGTTTTGTTTTGATATTACCATTCTTTTTTTAAATTATTTTTATTAGTGAATCATCGTGAAGTACAGTTACAGACTTACAAACTTCCGTTCTTGCATATCAGTCATATAATGATCAAGTATCCATCCCTCCACCAGTGCCCATTTTCCACGACCAATGGTCCCAGTATCCCTCCCACCATCCCCACACCATTACCCCTCCCCCCACCCCGCCTCTGTGTCAGGGCATTCCCTTTTGCTCTCTATCTACTTTTGGGTGTTGTGGTTTGCAATAGGGGTATTAAGTGGCCATTATGTTCTGTCTGTAGTCTGCTTTTAGGGTGTGTCTCCCATCCTGAGTGGATCCTCCTAGCACCGTTTACTTGGTGACCCCTTCTCTAACTGAACTGCCTATTCCCCCCAGTATGTGAGGCCAGATTCTAACCTGTGAAGTAATCGTCCTAGTACTTATCTTTAATAATCTTGGGTGTTAGTCTCCCATTCTGTCACTTTATATTCCACAAATTAGTGCAATTTTTCTATGTTGGTTCCTCTCTTTCTGACTCATTTTGCTTAACATGATATTTTCCATGTTGATCCATCTTTATTCAAATTTCATGACTTCATCTTTTCTAACAGCTGCATAGTATTCCATTGTGTAGCTGTAGCAGAGTTTCTTTAACTAGTCATCTGTTTTAGGGCACTCAGGTTTTTTCCAGATTCAGACTATTGTAAACAGTTCTGCAATGAACACACAAGTACAGATGTCATTTCAACTATACTTTTTTGCATCTCCGGGATATATTCCCATAAGTGGTATTGCTGGGTCAAATGGGAGCTCAATTTCTAATCTTTTGAGAATCATCCATAATGTTTTTCAAAATGGCTGAATCTATTGGCATTCCCACCAGAGATGGAGAATCCCTTTCTCTCCACATCCATGCCAACACCAGTTGCTTTTGTTCTTTTGGATGTGGGCCAGTCTCTGTGGTGTGAGGTATATCTCATTGTTGTTTTTATCTGCATCTCCCTGATGATTAGTGATGAAGAGCATTTTTTTCATGTGCCTTTTGGCCATTTGGATTACTTCTTTGAGAAAGTTTCTGTTTATTTCATTGCCCCATTTTCTGATGGGGTTTGATGTTTTCTTTTTTGTAGAGTTGAACCAGTGTCTTGTAAATCCTTGATATCAACCCTTTGTTGGATGGGTAGTGTTCCAATATCCTTTCCTCTTCTGCTGATTGTCTTTGAATTTTGTTCACTGTGACTTTTGAGGTATAGAAGCTTCTCAGTTTGAGGTAGTTCCATCTGTTTATCCCTGTTCCACTTCGTTGGCCAGTGGAGTGTCCTCTTTAAAGATACCTTTAGCCTTGATGTCATAGAGGGTTTTGCAGACCTTGTCTTCCATGTACCTTATGGACTCTGGTCTGATGTTGAGGTCTTTAATCCATTTTGATCTGACCTTTGTGCATGGTGTTAGGTAGAGGTCTGATCCCATTGTTTGCATGTAGGTGGCCAGTTTTGCCAGGACCACTTGTTAAAGAGGCTTTCCTTGCTTCACTTCACATTTCTTGCTTCCTTATCAAAGACTAGGTGATCATACATTTGAGGGTGTGTGTAAGGATATTCCACCCTGTTTCATTGGTCTGAAGCTCTGCTTTTGTTCCAGTACCATGCTGTTTTAATTATAACTGCTTTGTAATAGAACTTAAGGTTGGGGAAGGTGATGCCTCCCATCTTCTTTTTCCCAAGAATTGCTTTATCTATTCTTGGTGGTTTGTTGTTCCACACGAATTTCAGGAGTGTTTGACCATTTCTTTGAAGAATGTCATGGGTATCCATATAGGTATCTCATTGAATCTGTATAATGCTTTGGGGAGTATGGCCATTCTGACAATGCCAATTCTCCCAATCCATGAGCAGGGGATATGTTTCCATTTCCTCGTGTCCTCTTTTATTTCGTGTAGTAGCGTTTTATAATTTTCTTTGTCCTTTACCTCTTTAGTTAAGCTGATCTAAAGGTACTTGATTTTCTGAGGCATGATTGTGAAAGGGATTGCTTTTTTCAAGTCACTTTCAGCTCTCTCATTATTTGTGTATAGGAAAGCCATGGACTTTTGGGTATTGATTTTATAGCCTGCGACTTTACTGTACAAATCTATTGTTTCTAGGAGCTTCTTGGTAGAGGCTTTAGGGTTCGCTAAACATAGTATCTTATCATCTGCAAAGAGTGAAAGCTTAATTTCTTCCTTTCCTATCTGGATGCCCTTAATATATTTTTCTTGCCTAATCGCTATTGCAAGTACTTCCAGTACTATATTGAATAGAAGTGGTGAGAGTGGGCATCCTTGTCTTGTTCCTGATCTTAGAGGGAATGCTCTTAGTTTTTTCCCATTGAAAATAATGCTTGTCATGTGTTTGTGGTAGGTGGCTTTGACTATATTGAGGAAAGTTCCTTCAAAAGCCATTTTGTAGAGAGTTTTCATCATAAATGGATGCTGGATGCTGTCCAATGCTTTCTCTGTATCTATTGATATGATCATAAGATTCTTTTCTTTTGTTGATATGATGGATTATGTTGATTGATTTCCAAATGTTAAATCATCCTTGCATCCCTGGGATGAATTCCACTGAGTCATGGTGTATGACCTTTTTTGATGAGTTGTTGTATTCTATTTGCTAATATTTTGTTGAGAATCTTTGCATCCATGTTCATCAGGGATATTGGCCTGTAGATTTCTTTTTCCTTTTGTGGTGTCTTTGTTTGCTTTTGGTATTAGAGAGCTATGTGCCTCATAGAAACTGTTTGGGAGAGTTTCTATGTCTTTGATTTCCAGGAAAAGCTTGAGAAGAACTGGCAATAGGTCCTCTTTAAATGTTTGGAAGAATTCACTAGTGAATCCATCAGGACTTGAACTTTTATTTTTGGAAAACTTTTGATACAGTTTCATATCTTGATATTAATAGGTCTATTCAGGTATTCCAGATCTTCTTAATTCAACTTTGGGAGATTTTAGGATTCCAGGAATTTATCCATTTCTTCTAGGTTCTCTTGTTTCATGGCATACAGACTTTCAAAGTAGTCTCTGATGATCTACATTTCTTTGGTTTCTGTTGTGATATCCCCCTTTTCATTTCTGATTCAGTTTATTAGAGTTCTCTCTCTTTCTTTTTGAGTCTTGCTAGTGGTTTATCAATCTTGTTTATTTTCTCGAAGAACCAGCTCTTGGTTTCATTTATCTTTCAGAATGTTTTTGGGTTTCCATGTCATCAATTTCTGCTCTAAATTTTATTATTTTTTTCCTTCTGCCGAGTTTGGGCTCCTTTTGTTGGTCTTTTTCTTAGATATTGAGCTGTGAAGTCAAGTTATCAGTGTGGGCTCTTTCTTATTTCCCGAGGAATGCTTGCAGGGCTATCATTTTCCCCTTAACACTGCTTTAGCTGCATCCCATAAGTTTTGGTAAGTCATGTCTTCATTCTTATTTGTTTTCAGATACCTTTTGTTTTCTTCTTTATTTTAATCCTGACCCACTCATTGTTTAACATTGAGTCGTTTAATTTCCAGGTGTTTGGTTTTCTTCTGTGTCTGTGCATGGTTAACTTCTATTTTCAGTGCATTATGATCTGAGAAGATAGTTGATATAATTTCTATTTTCCTGATTCTATTGAGGTATGTTTTGTGACCTATTTTGTGACTATGGTCTATTTTGGAGAATGTTCTGTGTGCACTGGAAAAGAATGACTATTCTTTCTTTTGGGGATGCAAAGCCCCGTGTAGACCTACTAGCTCTCTCTCTTCTATTTCTCCTTTTAAGGCCAGTGTTTCCTTGCTGAGTTTTATTCTTGTTGATCTATCTAGAGGTGATAAGGCAGTATTGAAGTCCCCAACTACTATTCTGTTGCTAGCAATGTCCTCCTTAAAATCTGTTAGAAGTTGTTTTAAGTATTTAGCTGGTCCCTTGTAGTTGAATATACGTTTAAGAGTGTGATTTCTTCCTTCTGTACATATTATTTGATTAGTAAGAAATGGCCTTCACTTACCTTCTAATTTTTTTCAACCTGAAATATATATTGTCAGATACTAGTATGGCCACCCTTGCTCTTTTGAGGGAGTTGTTTGCTTCAAGGATTGTTTTTCCATCCTTTGACTTTGAGTCTGTGTTTGAGCTGACCATTTAGATGTGTTTCTTGTAGGCAGCAGAATGTTGGGTTTAGTTTCCGAGTCCATTTTACCAGTCTGTGTCTCTTGATTGGTGCATTTAGACCATTGATGTTGAGAGAGATTATTGTCAGAGAGTCTTGTGTCATCTTTCTGTAGGGGTTTGTTGTGCTTGGAGGGGGTTGTTCTTGTCTTACAGAAGCCCCCTTAGTCCTTTCAAGTTTGGTTTTGAGTCTATGAAGTTTCTGAGCTGTTGTTTATCCGCAAAAGTGTGTATGGTTTCTTCGTGTTTGAGTGAGAGTTTAGCCAGATAGAGTATTCTTGGTGAGGCATTCATTTCATTGAATTTTTCACCATATTCTCCCATTGTCTTCGGGCTTAGAGGGTTTCCTCTGATAGGTCTGCTGTAAATCTAAGGGGTGCTCATTTGTATGTGATTTCCTTCTTCACATATTGCTGCTTGGAGTATTGTGTCTCTATGTCATCCATCTATCTGACTAGGAGTCTTTTTATTGGAGTGTCTTTTAGCTGGCACCCTTTGGTCTTCTTGGTCTGGATGTCTGCATTCCCTAGCTCTGGGAACTTTTTGACAATGATATATTTAACTGTCGCTTTTTCATTGGGGTTGCCTCCCTCTTCTTCTAGTACTCTGATAATTCTTATGCTGTTCCTCTAGGATTCAACCCCTAGGACTCTAATTCACCCTAGGGATATTTTGAGGTCTTTTCCCATGGTTTGTTGTCTGTAAGTTTTCTGCTGCTCATCTTCAAGGTCACTGATTCTGTCTTTGGCTGTAGCCATCCTACTGTTGAGGGCACCCACTGAGTTTTTTATTTCATCTATTGAATCCTTCCTTCATGACATTTCTGTCTGTAGCTTTATTATTTTTGCTCTCATCTCTTCCTGTATTTTGTTGACTGCCCATTCCATTGTTTCATCCAAGTCTTCTTTTAATTTTCTGGATGTCTGTTCCACTGTTTCTTTGAGTTCATTGAACATCTTTAACATTTCAATTCTCCATATTGGAGAGATCGTACTTGTGAGTACCGCTGTTGGGGCTTCTGGACCTTTTTCTTTATCTTCCCCCCCATAAAGGGATTTGCACTGCTTCTTCATATTGTGGTGGTAGTATGAAGGTGGGGCCTTCAAGCTCATTATCAGTTTTCCCTCTTGGTGCGATTAGGTGAGCTCGGTCTATGGTGGTTGCCTTTTTCCCCTTCAGGAGTTGTAGCGTCCTCTCATGTGCTCCTCTGTGCCTTATGTGAGGCCTCTAGTAAAGCTTCAGGGACAGGCTCTTGTGTCTACAGGTATTATGTTGCAATTGGGAGAAGCTAGTAGTACTGGCCTAATGTGTTTGAGAGGGCTAGGGTATTCTCCCCAGAATTACATAATGGAGGTAGAGATATGAGTCCATAGTGCTGAGAAAAGGGAAAATAACTACAGCCGAGTGAGCGGTTGCTGGCCCCACAGGAAGCCATGCCTTCTGCCTTAGAGACCATGACCTTGACTGGGAGGTCATGCCCCCTAGCCCGGTGGCCACACCTGCAGGCCAAGTGGCATGCTCGTGCAGGAGGGACTAGGGGAGCCGGGAGCCAGAAGGCGTCGCAGTGTGCTGGAAGGTCCTGGGACCGGTGGGGGCTGCTGGGTGCAAATGCATACTTGTTGGGCGTGGGGGGCGGCTGCTCCTGGACCCACCTGCGGGACAAGTGGCACGCTGGTTGTGAGGGATTACCATTCTTTTAGCTCTATGAAAACCATGCGGCATCTGTAACAATAAGGCAAACTCCTTGTACCTCACTTCTATTAATGAGTTAAAGAAACATGGAATTCTTTCACTAACTTTTTCCATCAGTTTGGAGAAAATTTATATAGGTTGTCTGAAATAGTCTATTGTAAGACCATAGTTTGTTCCATTTAATGTTATTAAGGTAAATCAATTTTTTCAAAGATTATGTTGCCTAAATTTTGAGAACAGATATTAATTTGACAATCTTGTCAAATTAGTTCCTTATTCACCCACCAATATGGTGCTTTATTAAGTTTTAGAATAGACACACCAATAATCTAAGTAGAATTGTGGAAAATTTTTGTTCTATTTTTCTACCTTATAGAACATCATAGGTTATACTTTAAAGGAAATTGAAGATACCCTTGTACCAAAAGGCACAGCAGGCCCACTCACTCCTCTGGAACACCTCAGCTCCATAGCCCCAAAACTAATCTGAGAGGCCAAGCCAATATAACTCCTAGGCAGAATGCTCTATGCACTGAGAACTCAGGGACCTCCTGGAGGTGGCGCAGGCTGACTCCACCAATACATACATCCTGTTTGCTGGAAGGCCTGGCTGCCCCATCCACACCCCATATCCTCTGGCATTTAAACAGCCCAGCTTCACAGCTTTGGAAGTGACTCTCAAAGAGACACCAACCTGCTGAATCATCTCAGCTCCACAGACCCTGCAATGTGAAGCCCTATCTGCTGCCATGTGACACATCCAGATTTCACAAGACTGACAGCCCAGCAGGATTGGAATGAGATGGGAGAGAAGCACAGAAACCTACTAGGTTTAATAAACAAAAACAGTAAGAGAAGGCTCAACTAACATCAAACAGTCCTGTGAATATTCAAACAATGACTTTAGTAACATCATTGTGAGATATCACTGTCACTGTATCACTGTCATCCCGTTGTTCATCGATTCACTCAAACGGGAACCAATAATGTCATCATTTGTCCTGGGCACGTGCTAGTGTAGCCCAATGGCATCTGCTCACTCAGGGAACACAAAGAGCATGTTGTTGTTACTGTTTTTGGCATATTAAATGTTGTGAGAGAAAACCATTTTCAAAATTTTTCTTTTATGAGCTATTTTTTTGATAATTCCATTTGCCAGTTTGTTGTAACAAGCAACATAATATAAATTATTTTGTGCCTGCTAAGAGGTGGGAGAAGGGAGATCTGGGGGCATTGGTGGAGGGAAGATCACACTGGTGGTAGGACAGATGTTGGACCGTTGAATGCCTAAAATGACTGCATTATGAAAAACTTGTCAAACCATAGTGTTTAAGTAAAGTTTTAAAAAGAAATTGAAGGAGAGAAAATGCCAAAAACTGGTCCTCATAAATAATGCTGTTTCAGGTAGCATAAAATATATTTTAGAATTTACCAGAATTAATTGCTGTTATTTAGGAAGATAATTCTCTGATAGTGTGATAGGAAGGCTAAATCTTCAAATAATTTAATATTTAGAGTGATCTTAAAAATTCTCCTTATGTATCTCTCGGTAGAATAAATGTTCCCAATGTGACTATAACATTAGTTTTAGTAACTCTTTTCTTCCCTTTATTAGCCCTTAAATTCTAATCCTTGTGTATAAAAAATATATCCATATATCATTCTATCTTCTTTATCCATAATCAAAGGATTAATATTTCTCCGGATATCTATATAGCATATTTTTGTTGAAAGTTTAGATCTTAGTCACTTTAAACTCTCAAATCATTGAATTATTATTAGAATGATTTAAGACAATAAAATAATGACAGTTCTCTCCAGAAGAAGGTAGAAGGTTGGTGCTTATGGGGGTAGGGTTAATAATATTCCAATTGGATTTCTTCAAAATAGTGGATGAAAGACTTTTTGGATAACATTGGTTTGTCCTTGCTCTTCCTCCAGGACTCCCACCATGGTGCTCTCAAGGCACACCCATTCCATCAAGCCCTAATAATCCTGTGTTGCTTTTCTCTTTCCTTTATGTCCTTTGCATGGTTTAGAAATGTCCTTTTTTTCATAGTCATAGGAAGAATGTTGATGCTATGCTTTTGTAACAGGAGTTAATTGACTCCATAAAATATTTACTCCTGGGCATCCATCATATTTACTTGACTTAACCCTTAGTTGTCCTTACTTCCTAACACCCTCAAAAAGAGGGAATTGGAGAGGTTGAACCCATGGCAAGCTGTAAACTAACCAGGCATAGAAAAAGGGCATGCTAAGAATAATGTTAAGAGCATGGTCATGGAACAAACTCTGTCATGACTCAAAAAGAAATAACTGAATAAGGACCCTGCAGGAGTTAGGAAAGATTAACCTGGCCTGTGTGGTCTGGGATATATAGTGAGATGTGCCCAGGAAGAGCCACCCTTTAAGCTTAATATCTGTTACTGTGTTCATACAAAATGACTAGAAATATTAGTAAGTAAATTTACTATTTAAATGAATTACTTAAAGGAGGAAAGGAGAAAGAAATGCACCCTAGAGGGACTCTCGCCCATGAGTGGGTCTCCTAGTAACCTAGAGTGCTGAACTCAGATGAGATTGTGTCCATGGAAGAACTTGCCCTGAAGGAGTGGCTTCACATCTGTTTGTTGTGATAATGTTCAACCCCACCTATGTGTACCCCTATAATTCACAATTTCTATATATCTATGCTGTAAGGAAGGAGAATAGGAGAAATAATTACACTGTAAGAGAGAAGTAGGGAGAATGAAGCTGTCAGGATGAGAATGAGAATAAAATAAACAGCCACCGATTGCCAACCAGCTACTGGCCCTATTCCTCCATTTCCTCATTCCTTCATTCTCTTGTCACTGAAGGCTGCCTATGGTCTAGACCACCAAATGCACATGTCCGTGTGCCCACACTTTTTGAACTTGCAAAAGACACTGCCATAAATCAGAGACAAATGTATTAATAATTTAATGCCATTATAAAATAAGTAATAAATGATAACACAGTGGTTTATAGGAGTGTATATCTATAATATATCCCAACCTCAGAGTCAACAACATCAAAAGCAGGAGATATCAACCACAACAACCCAACTAAAAAGATGTGCCTGTCATGGAGCTGGGCTAGAGGAGGTGGGGAAGGAACTGAGCACAGTAGTGGAAGGAAGTTGACACTGGTAGTGCAAGTGGTAACTTCACTGTCACTGTCACTGTCATCCTGTTGCTCATCGATTTGTTCGAGCAGGAACCATTAACGTCTCTCATTGAGAGACTTATTGTTACTGTTTTTGGCATATCCAATATGCACAGGTAGCTTGCCATGCTCTGCCACACGGGCTCGATACTCTCTGTAGCTTGCCGGGCTCTATGAGAGGGGCGGAGAAATCGAACTCAGGTCGGCTGCGTGAAAGGCGAACGCCCAACCGCTGTGCTATCGCTTCAGCCCAGAACAACTCCATTAAATCAATTATGAATAACTTTGTAAATCACAATCTCATAACAAAAAATAAATAAAATCTTAAAAGTACTAAATTAAAATCTTAGGAAAAATAAAAAATGATGCTAGATATTTTTCCTCTGAGCTCTCCCACTTATAATTTAGCATTTCCCACTACTTTGTATTCAAGCTGACCTCACAAGAATATATTCCACTTTCCCACTCTGTTTAGTTTTTCTTTAAATTTTACTGTCTTTTTTCTTTAAGTTATCCTAGTTGTTGCATTATTTTCTATTCTATATCTTTACAGCATAATGTTTTTGAATTATATGGGCAGGGGGCCAGAGCATTTAAAGAGCATTTATAGTATAACAGGTAGGTTGGCCAGCCTGGGTTCAATCCCCAGGATTTACATTGTCCCCTAAGCACTGATAAGAGTAAATTCTGAGAGCAGATCCAGGAGTCTCCTGGATTTAGGAGTACAGTCAAGTGTGGCCCCCAAACAAACAGGCAAACAAACAAAATATCAATAAAATTTTAAGGATGACTAGCATAGTTTTTTAGTATTTGTATTTTAAAAAACTGAAAATGCATTTATTTAAAAAGTCTATATATTATATGATATATAACATAATTAACTGAATATAGGTACAGTGTATATACCTATTTGTCTACACACATATAGAGGATCTTCTGCCCTGTAGCACTGTCATTTCATTGTTCATCGATTTGCTCAAGCTGGTACCAGTAATGTCTCCATTGTGAGACTTGCTGTTACTTTTTTTGGCATATCGAATACGCCACGGGTAGCATGCCAGGCTCTGCCGTATGGGCAGAGGAATCGAACCTGGGTCAGTTGCATGCAAGGCAAAGGCCTTAACTGCTGTACTATCAATCCAGCACTTAAAATAAAAATTTGGAATAAACAAAATAATACTGAAAGAAATCTGACTTTTTGAGGAATATTAGACACTTAAGATTCACTGTGTCACTGTATCACTGTCATTCTGTTGCTCATCGATTTGCTCGAGAAGGCACCAATAACGTCTCCATTGTAAGACTAATTGTTAAAGATTGTGGCATATCGAATACGCCATGGGTAGCTTGCCAGGCTCTGCTATGCGGGCGAGATACTCTCGGTAGCTTGCCTGGCTCTCTGAGAAGGGAGGAGGAATCGAACCAGGGTCGGCTGCATGCAAGGCAAACACCATGCCTGCTTTACTATCGCTTCACTCCAGACACTTAAGATTACATTTGATAATAGTTTTCTCTTTGAAACTGGGACTGGAGTGATAGTACAGCAGAAAGGGCATTTGCCTTGCACACGGCCGACCTGGGTTCGGTTCCCAGTATCCCATATGGTCCTCTGAGCACCGCCAGGGGTGATTCCTGAGTGCAGAACCAGGAGTAGCCCCTGTGCATTGCCAGCTGTGACCCATAAAGCAAAAAAAAAAAAAAAAAACTATGTATTTCCCTGATATAATTCATTAACACAGTAATCAATGTAAACAGTTAAAATCATTTAAAATATTGAATATAATAATCATGATAGAAAAATCATAATTTTAATTTGAATTTTATATGACAAAACCACCTTGAAAATTTTTAATTCACTTGTTATTTAGAACATAAAGCTTGATAAATAGGTTAGTTTTTCACTATATCATTCATTGTACATAGATAAACATAAAAATGAAACTTGGATATAAAAGAATTTGATATTTCAAAAGCATAAGACACAGCTGAAATTTTATATTCTTAAGTATTCATGTCATTTTGACAGCAAATTGTAGTCTCAGTTCTGTTATTAATAGCTATAAATTATTAACTGTTATTAATTATTTGATAGTTATTGAATAATTAACAACTATTTTACATTTGGGTGAAAATTATTGAATACAAAAATTGACATGAGACAATTGGAAGAAGACATTTTCCCGATTTACTTTCAACTCTAGAATATTAATAAGAAAAGATTTAAAGAAAGTTCTTTGTGAAATCTCTGGTATTTTCACATTTGTGTGATTTTTGCACTGATTTCAGGATACCAGTTTTCTTTAACTTTAATGACAAAATTCCTTCCAGCTTCAAATGTCAGAGTTTTTGGTTGTCAATGGATGAGCAGACTCATAATTCAGAGTTAATACTTTTTTGACTGTTTACAGTTCAGTGGTTTCCTATTTTTGCAAAAGGACAGATCTAAAATACTAGAAAAAAAAATCATCCGTTAAGTTTTCTCAGACTTCACTTCAAATGCAGTAGTCCTTAACGTGGCTTGTTTACATGAGTAGGCTCACATCCTGTCGGGCTGTCAGGTTAATACACAGAGAAAAATTCTAAGGGTCTGGTGTGGTGTGGAGCTGAAATAAAAGAAGGGCATCTGCTAAAGCTTAGCACTGTTGCATGAGGTGTCAGGATCAATCTTTTTTGTGATTACTCAACAAACATACATTACTGCAAATAAGCACATATTTCCCCTGCTTCTTTAATCATTTATAAACAATAATAGTTACTAAAGAATAACCCATTTTTCTCATCTGTTCCTACAGATTTATAAGTATACATTTGCTATACTCTCCCAATTTCTGAATGGATAAAACTAAAAATCATATTTTGAATGGTGCAATTTCAACATATACACCCTCTATATCTGGGAATTTGATAAAATCTGATAAAATAAAGTAAGCTTTAACTAATTACCTCACATCAGTAAATTTTAAATGCATCTGATCATTTTATATGTCCTTGTGCTGAAAATGCTTGAAATTCCAAAGTTTAAGTCACAGAGATTTGTAAACTAATGACTGGATAATTCTACTGAAATTATAAAGAAATCAAGAAGTTCACAAATTATCACTAAAAAGCATAAATATGTCACTTTAAGCTAAAGTAATACTTTTCCAAAATGATCAGAATATTATATTTTATGATTGTGATTTTGGAAATTAGCCATAAAATTCTGTTATCATGTAAGAAGGGGCATTAATCTACTAATACCATTAATAATGTGGCATTATTCTAGTCTAATAAAAATATTGATATCATAAAATGTTACAAATATTTGGATTTCGTTTGTGATTTTCTTTATAATAAATGTTACCCTATAATTACCCCTTATGATGAGGTTTTCAAAATAACTTCTTAGGGAGAAGAACTTAACTGATACTCTCATAAACAAAATATACAGATGGCCAATAGGTGCTCTTCAACACTTATAATAAGAAGAAAGTGCTCTTCAACAATTGTTTGAAGTAAAATGCAAATCAAAACAATAAATTATTATCTTACACCATTGAGATGAGCACAATTAAATACTAGAAACAATCAAAAGTAAAAACTATCGGGGATATAGGGAAAGAAGTACCCACAATGACTGTTGATAGAAATTTCTTATTGTTTAGTTTCCACTGAAAACAGTTTTGAGACATCTCAAATAATTAAGAATTCCGTTTCTGGGCCGGAGCGATAGTACCGGTATGGTGTAGGGTGTTTACCTTGCATGTGACCTATCCGGGTTTGATCCCCGAAGCATCCCATATGGTCCCCTGAGCACTGCCAGGAGTAACTACTGAGTGCAGAGCGAGGAGGAACCTCTGAGCATCCTTGGGTGTGACCCAAAAAGTAAAAATAAAATAAAATAATTTCATTTCTATATAATTTAGCAAATCCACTTCTCAGCATATACCGCCCCCCAGAGTCCAAAAGCACTCCATCAAAAAGACTCATGCTCCTTGTAACCCCATCCACAATAGCCAAGAATCAAGATACAACATAGGTGCCCCAGAGCAGATAAGTGCGTGAAGATCCTGAGGTGTAAAGACACAATGGAATACTACTCAGCTAGAAGAAAAGATGAAATTGCAAGCTGTGCAGTTTCGTAGATGGAACTAGAGGATATCATGCTGAGAGAAGCCAGTCAGAAGGAGAGGGAAAAATACAGAAGCTCTCTCTGATATGTGATATAAAGAAATACAGTGAGGGAATAACATGGCCAGTGGCATCAGACTCTGAGACTTATAGAATTGAGTTCAGGAAGAAGGGGAGGCCAGGGATGGGTGGGCAGAAAGGGATGCCATAGGCACACTCTGATTGATGGTGGGTTTTTGTTGGAGTATTATATGCTGACACCTTATTGTAACGGTATTTTAAATCACAATCACACTATTGCACTGTCGTCCTATTGCTCATCTATTTTGCTTACGTGGGCACCAGTAACGTCTCCATTGTGAGACTTGTTATTATTGTTTTTGGCATATCAAATACGCCATGGGTAGCTTGCCAGGCTCTGCTGTGCAGGTGAGGAACTCTCGGTAGCTTGCCAGGCTCTCTAAGAGGGACAGAGGAATCGAAGCTGGGTTGGCTGTGTGCAAGGCAAACACCCTATCCACTATTGATCCAGTCCTTTAAATAACAATACCTAAATAAAAAAATAATAATAATAATTATCAGAACAGTTTAGGCTAGAGAAATAGAATTGGAAAAATCATTTCTTTCAACCTCACTCTCATCGTTATACAAGAAAGAAAGGGGGAACAAAAACTGAACCAAGGGAAAATAAAGTTTTCTTGGCTCCATTAGAGCACTGAGTTCAGAGTACAACCCTGGGGTCAGGCACAAGGCTTAGTGCGATACAAACCACTATCATTCGACCAGGGCAGAAAGGTTTAGGAAAATCACAAGATGGAGAATTAGCCTCCAAGTACATACACAAAACACAATTAATCTGGAAAGAGATTCTCCTTCTACCCAGTCCCAGATCCCATCACTGTGTTCACAACATGAAGTTAAAAAAAAAAAAAAAAAAACGGAAAGCAGCTATGTGTTGGCAGAGAATGGTTTGATTCATGAAAGAGGAAAAGGAAGTCAAGAAAGTGCCAGAAATTATAAATAACTGCTAGTAAACTCACCCAGCCCTTAAATGTGAAGGTTTGCATCCTTCTCTCGGCAGGAATCCAGCGGGGTACAAACACTGAGGCTTTTGTGGTTTCCTCAATGCACCACAGCCTCCTCTAGGGTTTGCACTATAGGGATAATCTGAGATAAACCTGGATTAACTTTTAGGGCTAGAAATCAAAGAGTTGCTAAAATAGGGGTCAGAGAGATAGTACTGTGCTATGGCATTTGCCTTGCACACCACCAACTAGGGTTCAATCCGGGCACACAATAAGACCCCCCTGGGCCACCCCTGAAAGCAGAGCCAAGAGTAAGCCCTAAATAAATCCTGGCATGCATCCCTCGAAAAAAATGCTAAAACAAATATATAAACAAACAAAAAATGGAGAAGGCCATGAGGTGCATAGTGGACAATGCTGGGATGATCTGAGCAGGAAAATAAATGACAAATAACTGAATATTAGAATAAAGAAAGAAACAGAAGGGTAGATAATAAAGGGAGTGAGGATGAATAATTAAAGAAACAGTAGAAAAAAATCTTCCTTACGGAAGAATTCTGGTTAATAGAGAATACAGTAGGGAAATAGAAAATTACCATGAAACAGCATAATAATAATTGCTCTGGGCACAGTATGTTGAAGGATTCTAAAATTAATGAAGAAACTCAGAGAAGAAACACAATATTTGCATATCCTCAATGCATGCTTCACAAAATATTTATTAATTATTGTGGTGTTTATAGCACATCCACCAATTCTTTGATACTCTTTCCCCCAGAAGGCAGAGTTTAACCTCCTTCCCTTGAGTATTTAATCTATTTAATCTTTTACCTTTACAGAAAAAATGTACTTAAAGGGAAAATTACTTACAGTGGAGAAACTGCAACATCAGATTCATCTGTGAACCAGGTTAAAGTCACTAATGATAAGTCATATTGATGATATATACTTTAATTAGTAAGACATTTACCTATATTTTGCAGTATATCTATCTCAACTCTGGGTCATATGGTCCAGGGTGGACTCCCAGGATATTCCATGAGGGTCACAGGTAAATAACAGTTTTGTCTTGAAATTGTCTGAGGTCCTACAGGTAGATCAGGGCAGCAAAAGTAAAGAAGATAAGTGAGAAGGAGGCTGTGGTTGGAAATAGGTTGAGAATCATAAATCTGTAGTACTTTTCTCACTTAATCCAAGTCTAATCATGAGAAATATTCACTGTATCACTGTCACAGTGGGAAGAGCATTTGCCTTGCACACGGTCAACCCGGGTTCCATTCCTTCGTCCCTCTCAGAGAGCCCAGCAAGCTACCGAGAGTATCCCACCCTCAGGACAGAGCCTGGCAAGCTACCCATGGTGTATTCAATATGCCAAAAACAGTAACAAGTCTCACAATGGAGACATTACTGATACCCACTCGACCATATCGATGAACAACTGGATGACAGTGCTAAGACCAGTGATACACTGTCATCCTGTTGATCATCAATTTGCTCCAGTGGGCCCAGTAACGTCTCCATCCCTGAGATTTTAGCAACCTCTCTTTACTCATCCTTCCCAATGGTGCTGCATTAGAGGCTCTTCAGGGCCAGGGGAATGAGACCCATTATTGTTACTGTATTTGGCACACGAATACGCCATGGGGAGATTAGCAAACACAAAATTGAATATCATTCTATGAGATATGTCTTCAAATTTCTTTTAGTTTTGGATTTGTAGGGTGAAGGAGCCAGTGTTAGGGGTTACACTTGGCAGTCCTAAGGACTTAATCTAGGCTCTGATCTCAAGGATCACTCATGGTGGAGCTTGGAATTGAGTCTAGGTTGGTTACATGTAAAGCAAGAAACTTACTCCCTGAACTCTCTCTCCAGCCTTTTGATCAATGACTTTTAGTTGGATCGAGACTGTGAATGATAAGGAGTCTATATAGAAACTGTCTTATTAAAGAAAATTTGGAGATGTGCTTAATAAATATGAAGAAGTAAGTATATATAAGACGCTGAGGCAGAGAAAATCTATTTGTGGGAAAAACTTTGAAAATACAAGTTTAAAAAATTACTTAATGTGGGGGCTGGAGTGATAGCACAGCGGGTAGGGCGTTTGCCTTGCACGCGGCCGACCCGGGTTCGATTCCCAGCATCCCATATGGTCCCCTGAGCACCGCCAGGGGTAATTCCTGAGTGCAGAGCCAGGAGTGACCCTTGTGCATCGCCAGGTGTGACCCAAAAAGCAAAAAAAAAAAAAAAAAAAAAAAAAAAAAAAAAATTACTTAATGTATTTGAACTAATGCTAATTTTCAGTATTGATTTATTACTCATGGTAGATACCAGTCTTTGGTGATACATAATATTTGAGAAGTCACCAAACTATCATTGCACATTTCTATATACTTAATATAAATTCTAAATAGATGCTATATAAAATATTTAATAAAATCCCTTTGATGCTTTTAGCTACATTTAAAATTCTTTGTTGGTTGGTGAAGGGATGGTGTTTGAATATTGTATAACTGAGACATAAAGCTGAAAACTTTGTAACTTTCCACATGGTGATCAAATAAAAATTTAAAAAAAATAATAAAATTCTTTGTTATTATTGGGATTTTTTTTAGCCACACCTAATAGTGCTCAATGCTTAGTTCTGATTTTGCACTTAGGGATAAGTTCTGACTGGACCATGGGAACCATTTGGGGTGCAAGGGATAAAGCCCAAGTCAGCAGAGTACAAGGCAAGTGCCCAGCTCCCTCTCTAGCGTCTTAGAATCCTTAATGATTAATAAATATGAAAAGAAATAATGATTCAGAATAATGGATAATAGAATTAATAAACTAGAGGTTGGGAAGAAAAAGCTCTGAAAAACTCTAGGGACTGAATAAATGAGCTCAAAAGAGTCAAATGTATCACTTTCATACAATCACTAAAACTTGCTGTGCACAACATAACATTGACCAATATGCTGACATATTTATGTTTTCCATGCAAAAGTATCCTCTAAAACCAGCAAATTTTAAATATTCCTAAGCCAGTAGGTCATTTGTTCTAAGTGAATTTTATATAATTTTTAATACATTATTTTATGTGTAATATGCATAATTAATACTTTGTTAATTGAAATTTACTTGTGATATAGACAAAGAACTCCACAATAGACCATAGGTTCTTCATGCCATTTCATAGGTACACTTTTTATATTTATTCAATAGAACACTAATTAGGGATTTTGTAGAGGTAATATCTAAAATCAGTAATATTTAAATTAGGGAAATAAATTTTTCTGGAGATTACCTAATTGGCTAATTCGAACAATTTTATCAAGAGACAACCATTCCTTGGGGAAAAAATTGAACCAACTATACCACTAAAAAATTCAAAGTACAGAAGGAATTTAACATGGAAAATTACCTACTGCTGATTTTGAGTAAGGAGTGGGCAGTATATACTGAAAGCTAACAATGAAACAGGAATATCTGTCCTACAACAGCAAGGAACTGACTTATACAAATAATAATGAATTCTTTGGAAATCAGTTTTCCTTGAGGACTCTACATGAGATAACAGCTTTGTATGCACATTGATTTTAGCCCTTAGCAGCAAAAATAGTAATTCCATACTGAGTTTCTGAGCTACAAAGCTATAAGCAAACAAGTGGTATTGCAATAAATTACAATTTTTGTGGTTATTTGTTAAATAGCAATGTAAAACAACTGCAATAAATATATGAAAATCAATTCGAATGAGACCAAATTTTGATATATTGAATTTTGAACAAAATTTGATAGCATTAAATATATACAAAAAATCTTTTCTATTATGCCTATGCTCATTTTGAAAAGTATACTATACTACACTGTCATGGACTAAAATGTTAGATCTAAATCTTGCATTATTACTCAATACTTTTAAAAAATTAAGTCAAGATATTCAAAGAGAATGGAGAAATACAGGCTATAAGAATATTTATTGTCACTTTCTGCTACTATACAGTTTTACATGAAAGGTTTTACATGTCTGAATGTTTTAATATTAACACAAGCACTTAAAGTCTCATTGTCAATTACTTATTTAAAACGGAAAACTAAAATGTAACTCTCAATATTAGCAAAAGAGCATTAAATACCAATATGAGCAAAGAAATACATTGAAATGACTATAAATTTAAAAAGTGTTGCAATTAATGTTCTAATAGGGTGTACATATATATGCTTGATTTTAACTATAGGTTCTACTAAAAAATATTAAAATAAAATTTGAATCATACATTGTGGATTCTTTGAATCTTCAAGTAAATGCACTTTTAACAAATCATCAACTTTGGCTATGTATGATATGAATTCATAAACATCAATTTAGAAGTTCTGGAATGAAATATTAACTAAGCATGGATCACTGAACCAGAATGAATAACCTCCAGGTACCAGCAAAACCCTTGTAGGTAGAATATGAGTATCTAAACAACAAAACAGATGGCTCAATTCTTGCTGATGATTTCTAGGGACAACATTCTGTAATCTCCATGTGCCTCAAATTCACAAAGCTCTGCATTACATTTGAACATAATCTCTATTTAAATTTGTGTTTTATCTTGTAGTCAGGCATAAATGGTCTTGAAAGTGACCTTTCAAGATATTCTGATTAAAAACTTCAGAGTTTTATTGGAAGGCAGAAATATTTCTGAAATTTCAATATGCTCTAGTATTTTTATCTTCATAAAATGCAGTCCCTATGACTTAGACTATTACTTTTATAGGGCCCATTCCCAGAGGTCTAAGGGGCACTCAGTTACAGGGGCAATGCTAATCTTGGTCTGAGAGACTGGTGATCAGACAGAAAATGTTATCTATGGCCCTTCTTAAAGTGTAAATATAAAATACATACTTATATGTATTTTATATAAATATGTAAATGCATATAAAATTTTCATCATCATATGTCATAAATAGCCTGCAGAAAAATCACTGATAACTTTAGAAGGAAATAGTTCAGATATGGCAGATGAGGATCCCTAATTCTCTGACTAGGGATTACTACTTGTGGAGCTGGAAGGACCATAATAGGATGCCAGGGATTGAACCATAATCTGTGCATACAACGCAAGAATAGTACCCTGTGTACAATTTCTCCATTCTCTATAGTTATACTAGCTTTACTCCTTGTACTTAAACATGTTGGGAATTCTAATTTAGATTCTTGGCACTGTGGAACAAAATTGGGCACCAAAGATGTAAATTTGCAGAGGTTTTTCAGTCAATCATAAAAAGAAATAACCTTCCCTTTGAAGGTTAATGAAAGTACTGAAGCCCAGTTGACTGCATTTTAGCGCTATGCTGTGACTTCTCTGAAAAGACCAAGATAATATCAGTAGAGATAAAGACCAAACCTCTATTTACAAAGATTTATCCAACCAAAAATATAATTATAAACTGCTATTTCTTAACTTTGATTTTCCTGCACTAGAATGGTTCCTGCCTCAGAGATATACAGTTCTGGACTTCAAAATAAACACTACCTTTATCATCCAGGAGGTTAATAGTTTTCAAAGACGTGTGCATTTTTAATGATAACTTTATTGTAAAATATTTCTTCAAGGGAAATGTAGAAAAGTATCCCAACTCTTCTTAGTGCAGATATATTGGAACCCAACGCTGGAGGAGCAACAGAGAAGCAGCTAATCCAAATTTTTTTCTGAATTAACTTCTTCATCTAGACACCCATTTATCTCTGACTCCCATATGCTTTTTATATGTGTTTTCTTTTTCTTTTCATTCCTTGGCTTTTATATTAGGATCTTTTTTTTCAGACTTCATGTGGAAAAAAAATAGCAATGATATCTCTTATCGCAAATATTTTAAGTTCAGAATATTTTAAGGAGAAAAAGTGAAAACAGGCTTTTCAGTACCATTTTGAAAAAAATTGTCCTATTCACTATAATTAAACCTTCTTAACTTTTATGATCAATTGCTGAGCCAGTAATTGTTGGGCGCATAACAAAATGGGCATAGGCACATAGTGGCTTAGATTAGAGTAATCTGTATTTTCATCTTGGAAGAGCAATAGAACTCCATTTGGAATACTTGGGCTGTGTATAATGGTCACATAATTCAAAGAAAAACTATAGGGATTGCCATTTTTTTTTGTCCTATGTTCTCTTAACTCTCTTCTTATCCTTCTGAATTTTTGCTCTGCAACACAAGAACTTGGACTACAAAAACTAATGTTCAAAACCCAACTGCCAAATGGCTTCCAGTTAAGTTGATTAATAGGTGGAATCAATAAGGGATAAATAGGCCGGAGATGGAATCCAAACACTGCTTTTCATCTCTTTATCTATTGAAGACTCTCTGGCAAAAACAGATTGCTTAGTTCCCACAGGCCTTCAGTGATTTGTTCCAAGATAGAAAATGAAGCCTGATAATTTTTTTATGGGACAGCTAGGTTTCCCAGATATCAGCAATTCATGCATGGATTTAAGAGGAGCAGCAGTCCCCAGAAATATAATCATCAGTGCAATTATGTGTAAATATGCCATAATAACATCACCCTGTTTTCCCATGAGTATTATCATTGACAATGACTTCTTGCAGTTTTTTTTTTAAATATTTGACTTGCTTTACCTATTTATTTGAGCTCCCTAAGAGTCCAAACATTCTCATAAGCAGAATTTTTTTCTGAAATGCTTGGCATCTTTACACATGAATGGTGTAGAGGATATTGCTAGTTATCAGCCTAAAGAGTGTCCTGAGAGCAATACTCAAAGTTTTCTACTTTGTTTGCTTTGAAGAACAGTTATTCAGAAACACTTCTTTTTGTTTTTCAGACATTACAAACAAAAGCGAGTGGCTGTGGAATTTTAAGAAACAGCTTTCTGCAATTATCTGTGTACTTCGGGGCATGATAGGACAGATCAAAAACTATTTTATTGCGTGACATATTTAATTGCAGGGTTTTAAGTACTACATTAGTGATAGTTTCAGTGTATAATTTGATATTTCAAGAAAGTATTTATTTCTGTTGATTGAATACTATAAAAGCTATCTATGAGCATCTTTTCAGTTTTTCTTCCTCATGAGGGCTACAAATAAAAGAAAACTTCTAGAGACAGGTTGATCAAGGTACAAATAATGAAGGTAAGAAGATAGATTTCTCAAGCTATCATGAGAATCTATGCTATTACATAGCCATGGTTACCATGTAATTCTGACCTTATTTATTCTCATAGATTTTAACCCTCTAGATATTCAACATCATTTTTACTTAGCTTAGATATTTGGAAAGATTTATGCGACTAGTGAATTTGTATTTTTCTTTAAAATATTTAATAGTATGGGCAAAATGCATTTTAAAATATTTTAAAGACACTCAAACACATAGGTTACCTATTACTTTCAATATATTGCTATTACTTTCAATATATTGATAATAATCAGTAGTAAAACACGTATATTAACAATACTAATGTCACATAAGGCTGGCAGATTTGGTCAGTAAAAAATGAATGATCCCTTTTTATATCAGTATATTAGTTTAATATGCAGGAGAATTAAGATTAACTACAGTCACAATTTCCTTTTATATACTTTGTCTCATAAGATGACAAATAAATGAAAGGAGTCAGATAACATGGCAGTGAAACACATACAGTTGGTTCTATGTTGGTGTGGAATTAATTCAGTGCTGCAGCTGAGGAATTCTGTAGCCTGCAGCTGTACCTTGGGGTAGGTAACACGGCAAGTCTCATAGTTTATCAAAACTCTGGAGGTGATATGAAACTTTAGTCGATACAGCTGTGTCAGAAGAGAGGGAAATGAGTGAGAAATAGCCTTACAGCAGCTTTTAACTAAATTCCTGTGTTCTCCTGTTCAGGTAGAATTCCCGAAAATTCTGCCAAGGTCAGCCTCAACTGTGATTAAGCCTTAGCTAAACATTCTATGTGGAGACATGAAACATCAGTAGGGTGACATCACATAAGTATTCCCATACAAAAATTACAAATAACATCAAATTAAATAATGTATTTTATGAGAACTACTAGAATGTGAAATATATTATGCATTTCTGTTTAATTGTAATTTTTTATAAAAGGTATTCTATCTTGGTTTCCTTTTATGATTATTTAATTACGGAATGATGAACAGTTATATAACTTGCCTGGGGGAATAATTCTCCCTGTTTTTAAAGGGTTACTATAAGAGATAGAAAGTATTTTGTCTATGGGTGTTTAGAACCTACTGAGAGGTTTGCATTTGGATATATAAATCATCCTGATTCTAACTTCAAACAAGACTACTACTCTATGCTGATCTGAATTTCTAAAACTTAAGAATCATTGACTCAATAAATATACACAGGTTTTAAGGGAATTGAATATTAAATGGAGATAAATATGTTTCTTCACCTGATTGCAATGACATCTTTTAGGAAACTGAGGAACTCTGTTCTATTACACACACATACACACACACACACACACACGCACACAGACATTTGTGGCATAGAATATTTAGAGCCAATTTTATCTTCCATTAGCATTCTTCTACTTCCAGAAAACTATGAATTGTATTTGATTAGGAGTGAAAGTAAATAGCATGACAAATATGTGTACTTTACTTCAAGTCATTCTACCACATGGAAATGTGCAAAAATATTCAAGGTTAACTTTGTTGGATAGTCACCTTTGTTGAAGTAAAGAAGGTTACCTTGAGTGAAGTAATTGAGAACCAAGTAATTAAGCAATCAAACTATATGCTTTTACTCTTAAAAATATATGTCTACATATGTGTATATAAAATATATTAAATTTAAATATATTATCTCTCAATATTTATATATAAATATATCAAATATAAATATATTAAATCTCTATATTTTTATATAGAGATAATATATATAAAGGAAAAAAGTGATCAAAAGTAAAAGTCAAAGTAACATTATAACATTATTAATTCAAACAAAATTTTATTTTAGTAGCACTTTTTGATATCACCTACAATCATTCTCTTCAAAATGCAGCGCTATCTGCACCACTTCAGGACTAAAGCACACAGACTAGCATTAGAAAATACAATTACTTTAGAACCTGTATCTATTTTGATCTAAAAAGATTTTTTAATATCCTTATATCAATAAGCAGGCAACCCTATAACAAGATTTTCAAGGATAAAAATGTATATTGGATAAAGTTTTTGAACAAAAATCCTTTTAAAAGTTTTTGTGGGCAAACTTTAAAGAAAAATGACATTCATCATTTATAGAAAGTTTTAGTAGAGAAAGCATATCCTTTATCAAATCACTGTCACTGTCACTGTCATCCTGTTGCTCATCGATTTGCTCAAATGGGCACCAGTAATGTCTCCATTGTGAGACTTGTTACTGTTCTTGGCATATCGAATACACCACGGGTAGCTTGCCAGGCTCTGCCTTGCAGGCGGGATACTCTCATTAGCTTGGTGGGCTTTCCGAGAGAAACAGAGGAATCGAAACTGGGTTGGCCACATGCAAGGCAAATGCCCTACCCAGCCTCATTTTATCAAATAAGAATTCTATTCTAAATATTGATAGAGTAATCAGCAGAACTAAAAACAGAGATTAGTCATTCTATTCACGTCCAGGTTGTTCCAAAGAAAGAGCTCATAGAACATTCATCTTAAACATTGCTATAGTTTAATGAGGTGTTACAGCTAGAATTTATTTATCAGAATAATTGAGGGCTGGAGCGATAGCACAGCGGTTGGGCTTTCGCCTTTCACGCGGCCGACCCGAGTTCAATTCCTCTGCCCCTCTCAGAGAGCCTGGCAAGCTACCGAGAGTATCGAGCCCAAGTGGCAGAGCCTGGCAAGCTACCCATGTGTATTGGATATGCCAAAAACAGTAACAATAAGTCTCACAATGAGAGATGTTATTGGTGCCCACTCAAACAAATCGATGAGCAACGGGATGACAGTGACAGTGAATAGAGGTATATAAGAACTTAAGAAGAACATTGATACTATCTTCCCAGAATCATTGAGGTATATACTTAAAATACAAAACATTGCATAAATTCAGTGTTTTTGTTTTAAATGAGTTTTGGAATTTGCATATAATTGAATACCATTAGCACAATCAAGATAGTCTATCCATCAGCTTTAAAAGATTTGGTTCATTTGCTTTGTGTGTGTGTGTGTGTGTGTGTGTGTGTGTGTGTGTGTGTGTGTGTGTAGTAGGAACACTTAGTATAATATCTGTCCTCTCATACTGCACAACACTTTTGTCCAAATGGGCACAATATGGGACAGCAGAATTTATTCATTCTGTATAACTGTCCTTAGGTAACTATTAATTTTTTCTTTTTGCCTTCCAATGAGAACCACCATTTTAGACATTTGCTACGAATAGTGAGACTACTTTATAAATATCAAGTGGGTGAATAGTATAGCACTTATTCTCCTATGACTACCTAAAAGTCTATTCTCTTATAATAAATAGCAGCATTTCCTGTATTTTTAAAGCTAATAGTATTTTAATGTATGTATGTATATACCATATTTTCTTTACATTCACACCTGCCAGTAGACATGTGAGTTGTTTCCATAACTTGGCTACTGTGAGTAAATTGTAATAAACATGGTTATATAGATATCATTGAAATTCTTTTTCATGTTTTGCTTTCCCATTACTTATTAGAATGTTGAAGTTATATTTCTCAGTTTTAATTTTCCATGAGACAAAATACAAAAGCATGAATTAGGATTCAGAATAAACAAGCATCAAAAAGTTCCTTAATTTTTTCCCAAATCTTCCCTTATTTAACTTTCCTAATTAGCCCTATATTATATTATGGTATAACTAGTAGCACATATATCAAATTACATATTAATTCTATATTAACTGATTGAATAATCTTTAATGAACATTTAATAAATCCGACTAATTTGCTCTGAACTAGAATTTGAATAATTATAAGTTGTATGGAGAAACAGCAACCAACAAAGAGATATAGAACAGTTATTCATTATTGTAATGAGTGTCCCTCAGATGACAGATACCAAGATAAAGTTCTGTACCATAAACAAAATGCAGTTATTTCAAACGATGAAGAAATTGCATCATTTTTAAACTAAAGATAAATGCTAGCTATCAATTCAGTAACATGAATTATAATTTACTTTAAAAGAAATGCACTCATTTGGATGGCAAAGTCCAGACTATAGAACAGTAAAGGAAAAAAATCTTCACTATAAATGTCAAGAAGTATTTGTAGATAATTTTTTCAACAACTATGTCTTTTGAAAAGAGAAGCGGAGACATAAAACAATTGCTACATAAAGCATCAAGAAAGCTTTTTGTTAAGATATGCTACTCTTTCACATTTTAAAATATTAATCAGGATGATTCAGCAGAGGTGGAAATATGGTGAATTAATAATGTAAATGGTTAACATTTGGAAAAGCAAGAAGGTTGATAATCAAGACAATAAATAAGTGATTTGAGATGAGGGAGGCAATTTATAAGAGTGAAAGAGTTACAGAGAATGCCATATAGATATAGAACTGGGAAATAGAGAATAGGTTCTATTCTCTCAATCATGATGTATAAATTAAATGTGCTGTGTTTAAGTATCTTTCATGTGAATATCAGAGTAAAATGTAGGATAACATTGGTTTGTCTTTTCAGCCTTGCCACAGGGAGCTTAGGTTTATTGGGTTACTCCCATCACAGTGCTCCCATCTCTTTGTGTTTATTTGTAATCTTTTTTTTGTGCTCTGCGTCTCCAAATGGTCAATCACTTTTATCTCCTAATCAGACTCTGTTAACTTGTAAATATGTTTTTTCTCTTCTCCGTAAGTCCTTTGCATGGCTAATCCAGAGCAATGTTCTTTTTCTATGGCCACAGGAAGACAGTTACTGCTATGTTTTTGTAACGGGAGTTGTAATTGACTCCTAATAATATTCACTCCTGGGCATCTGTTTTCTTGACTTAAACCACAGTTGCCCTTAGTTCTTAGCACCCCCAAAGCAGGGTCCTGATGAGGGGCTGGATGGACCCAGGGCAAGCTGTGAGCTACCTTGGTATCCAAATGAGCCAGGCCAAAGTGCCATAATACTTAACTACAAGTTAAAAGCATAGTCATAGGGGCCGGAGCGATAGCACAGCAGGTAGGGCATTTGCCTTGCACACGGCCGACCCGGGCTCGATCCCCAGCATCCCATATGGTCCCCTGAGCACTGCCAGGACTAATTCCTGAGTGCAAAGCCAGGAGTAACCCCTGAGCATCACTGGGTGTGACCCAAAAAACAAAAAAAAAAAAAAAAAGAGAGAGAGCATAGTCAGACAAGTTCTGTCATGATCCAAAAAGTAACAACTAGATTAGGACCCTGCTAGGGTTAGGAAAGACTAATCTGGCCTGAGCACTGTAGTCTGAGATCTATAGCAAGATGTCCCCAGGAGAGTCACCCTACAAGCTCAATATATTTCTTACCATGTCCATACAAAATAACTAATGATAAGAAGTAGAATTAAGATGTTAATTAAGTTATTGGACTAAGAAAAGGAGTATAACACTCTAGGTGTTATTTTCTGCTCTTGAGCCTTATCTCCTCCCTGCAGGCAATCAGGAAGGGGTTTGATATGTTGATTGGGCTACCCCCAAAGCTGGGGAGTTGGTGAGAGATTAGAAGTGAGACCAAGGCAGTGAGTCAGAACATGGTGAGAGAAGCTTAACCAGATCACCAACCAGCCTGGCGCTGGTTTCCTCCTTAGTCTGTCCATGGCATTGGCTGTCCTGGGTGGGGATGTGGCCCGAGACCATGGAATGCAGGCGGAGAGAGACAGCCACAGCCATGAGGTTCCCAGTTTTATGGTTATTACACATATACATACACAAACAAAAAGATTAGGAAAAGAGTTTAGTCTTTACAAGACTTCAGATAAGGGCTATTATGATGTTAGAAATTAGTGACTATGTAATAATAAAAAGGGAAAGTGGCCATCAGAAATGAAGGATCTGTGAAGCAGCAAGTGCATCCACTGTACTAATTAGGGTAAAGATCAATTGAGGTATTTCCTACTAAATAATTGGGGAGTAGTAGTAATTAAATTGTACTATGGCTTTTTCTCAATTCATTTAGGTTTCTTTTTGGTCATAAATTACCAGGAGTAAATATTACCATAATTTCATTTCTACTTATCAAATAACTACATACTTTCTATTATAGAAAGAAAAATTTCATCAAATTGCAGTGAGTAACATTCTCCAGATCATAAAATTTTGCTTCTTAACTACCGTCTTTCTTTCATAACTTTCATTCATAACGTATGCCAGTACAAATCCCTCATGTTCCATGCAACTTCATTCCTTTATCTGGATTTTAGAAGAGGAAAAGAAAAAGGAAAAGGAAAAAGAAGGAAAAGAAGAAGAGTTTGTCTGATTAAACTATTACTGAAAATCGAACCTCAAATTCTTTCTGCAGTATTTACTGTGTTCACTTCTTATCACAGTTCTGTCAATATGTAGTTTTGTTCTTATTCTATAGCTCTTAAAATATTAGCCTCAATAATATTTCTATTAACTTGTGAAATAAGATTAAGATGAGGGATTAATCCTCATAACCTATCCTGCCTTAATTCCTCTAAATTCTCATTTTTCACACTCGATGCATTGCATTTTAGATATTTAAACCCATCTTCAATTCATTATTTTTAACTTTATCTAGTTTTCTTGAACCTATAAAATTTGAATATTTTTTCTGTACTAGTTTCTATGCTTTATACTTAGCTATGTTAAAGAATCTATTTTTTTAATTTTAAAACAGACATCCAATATTATATAACAGGGCATTCTGTCTATTATAGAATTGCTATCATCTATGGTCTGTTATTTTTTCTTCTCTTCTACTTCAAATTTTGATTGTATTAGGGAAGTTCTCAATTTCCTTAGAACCTGTAACTTTGTCTCTGAGTATTTATTAAGTTAGTTTGAAAGGAGTTCTTCAGATGTCTGAGTATTTGCCTGTCAGCTATATTGTAGAGTCAATACAGCACAAATGATTATTAGCTTATCTTCCTGAGTCATTTTAACCCAAACGTAAATTAATCCATGCAAGAATGACATCAAACAGCTTTCTTAAGTTCTCAAAGATCACCTACCATGACTTCATTACAATCTTCAATTCCATAATTTCCATATTAACTCCATCTGTGCACTTGATTTATTTCTACACTTTCCCTAAATGTACAGTCCCTTGAGATATTACTTTTATATATAGATTCCTAAATTCACTCTTTATCACAGATGAATCTCAGAATTTATTTACTAACTTCTATATTCTGTGCAGCAATGAAAATAGAAGTTATGTTTCACAAATTTGCTTTATACCTCAAAATAAAAGCAAATTTGGATGACCTAATTTACCTGATGCCCTATTTCACTAGGATATTTCCCTCCTCTAATTTCTTAGTCATTCAAATGTGTGCATATGTGTATATATTACTCAGTTCTATAATTTATTTCTTCATGTGAATGTTTTAGATGATATAGTCTTCCAGTAAATTCTGAATATATGAATATGAGAGTTTTAAATATCAATATCTTACTTTTGCATAAATGTGCTCACAAAAATACTGAATATCATAAATATTTTCTGGATAAGATTCACAAAATTATATTTTTAAATTTTTATTTCATCCTAAGTATAAGATTTGAGATTTTTTTCCAATTACTTACTCAACATTCTCTTTCTTTTGCATAAGCTTCTTATAAACACTTACTTTTCTATTGGCTTCTATTTCATTTTATTTTTATATTCAACTGTATTTGCATATTAAGAAGCAATTGAAAACAAGATTAATATTAAAAAGTATAAAGCGCATATTATTTTAACATAAAATAGTCGTGATTTATCTTTACTTGGTCAAAACAATGACATGCTGTTTCGATTGTACTTTTTTGCCTCTCTGGGATATATTCCCAGCAGTGGTATTGCTGGGTCAAATGGGAATTCAATATCTAATTTTTTGAGAGTCGTCCAATTTGTTTTCCAGAAGGGCTGAACCAGTTGGCATTCCCACCAGCAGTGAAGAAGGGTCCCTTTCTTCCCACATCCTCTCCAACAGCGGTTGCTTTTGTTCTTTTGGATGTGTGCTAGTCTCTGTGGTGTGAGGTGGTATCTCATGGTTGTTTTGATCTGCATCTCTCTGATGATTAGTGATGCAGAGCACTTTTTCATGTGCCTTTTGGCCATTTGTATTTCTTCCTTGGTAAAGTTTCTGTTCATTTCTTCGCCCCATTTTTTGATGGGGTTGGATGTTTTCTTCTTGTAGAGTTCAACCAGTGCTTTATATACCATTGATATCAACCCCTTATCTGATGGGTATTGTGTAAATATCCTTTCCCATTCTGTGGATAGTCTTTGTATTCTGGTCACTGTATCTCTTGCGGTGCAGAAGCTTTTTAGTTTAATGTAGTCCCATTTGTTGATCTCTGTTTTTACTAGATTGCTTAGTTCCGTGTCACCTTTGAAGATACCTTTATCTTCAATATCGTGGAGGGTTTCGCCGACCTTGTCTTCAATGTACCTTATGGTTTGTGGTCTAATGTTGAGGTCTTTAATCCATTTTGATCTGACTTTTGTGCATGGTGTCAGGTCAAGGTCTAAACCCATTTTTTTGCATGTGGTTGTCCAGTTGTGCCAGCACCATTTGTTAAAGAGGCTTTCCTTGCTCCACTTCACATCTCTTGCTCCCTTATCAAAGATTAGATGGTCATACATTTGGGGTTGTGTATAAGGATATTCCACCCTGTTCCATTGGTCTACGGCTCTGCCTTTGTTCCAGTACCATGCTGTTTTAATTGTTACTGCTTTGTAGTAAAGTTTGAGGTTGGGGATGGTGATGCCTCCCATCATCTTTTTCCCAAGAATTGTTTTAGCTATCCTTGGACGTTTGTTATTCCATATGACATGTATGTTCATAGCAACACTGTTTACAATAGCCAGAATCTGGAAAAAACCCGAATGCCCCAGAACGGATGACTGGTTGAGGGAACTTTGGTACATCTATACAATGGAATACTATGCAGCTGTTAGAAAAAAGGAGGTCAAGAATTTTGTAGTTAAGTGGATGGGCATGAAAAGTTTCATGCTGAGTGAAATGAGTCAGAAAGAGAGAGACAGACATAGAAAGATTGCACTCATCTATGGTATATAGAATAACAGAGTGGGAGACTAACACCCAAGAACTGTAGAAATAAGTACCAGGAGGTTGACTCCATGGCTTCGAGGCTGGCCTCACGTTCCGGGGAAAGGGCAACTCAGAGAAGCGATCACCAACTACATTGTAGTCGAAGGCCATGTGGGGGAAGGGAGTTGCGGGCTGAATGAGGGCTAGAGACTGAGCACAGCGGCCACTCAACACCTTTATTGCAAACCACAACAGCTAATTAGAGAGAGAGAACAGAAGGGAATGCCTTGCCACAGTGGCAGGGTGGGGTGGGGGGGAGATGGGATTGGGGAGGGGGGGAGGGACGCTGGGTTTACGGGTGGTGGAGAATGGGCACTGGTGAAGGGATGGGTTCCCGAACTTTGTATGAGGGAAGTATAAGCACAAAAGTGTATAAATCTGTAACTGTACCCTCATGGTGATTCTCTAATTAAAAATAAATAAATTTAAAAATTAAAAAAAAAAACAATGACATGCATAAAAACAAAATTTCATAAGGTGGTACAGGTTTACCTTCCTTACATAATTACTACTCTAAATAGCTTAGACCACACTATCACTTTAATCACTGAAAGTTTGTTCCCTCCCATGTGGCAAACAAATATATGTCTTAAAATTACAGCCTAATTTATCAGATAGAGTTTTATAATGTATTTGACAATTGACTGAATGGCAGCTCAAATAAATACAGTACATAAGTATAAAAAATAATAATTGGAGCGGAGAGATAATACAGAGGATATGATGCTTTTCTTGCACGAGGTCCATCCAGGCAACCTCATATAGGTCTCAAACACCACCAGGAGTGAGCCCTGAACACAGTTGGATGTGGCCCTACAGCCAAAATAATGATTTAAAAACTAAACAATTTACAGGTAACAGATGACTTGTAATGAAGAAGACATATTTTCTTATATTCTAGCTGAATTTTCCTTGACTTTTTCTTAGTCTTTTTTTCTCCTAGGATGGTTTTTATTCTTTTACTTTTTGACAGATGTAATAATATTTATGTAATTCAGGAAAGAAAAATAGAAAGTAGTTGATGGACACATAAGGAAAGAAATGATCACCATAAGTAAACCATATATTTATATAATAATTTTCTTTGAAATTGTAAAATTATTTTGGTACACATAATTTGAAGATCTCTGTATCTCACCTCGGAGCAGAACTTTTCCACTTTAGTTATTAGAGCTTTTTATTACATATTAGCTTGCACAAAAATACTTTGAAAGTGCTTATATGTTTAAACATATAATCCATTTGCTTCCAAACTAATTTGACATTAGAGAATATGTTTTATATATTGTCCTGAAACACTTTGTGGTCCATTAATGTAAAGTATGTAAAAATATCAATTGAATCTTTGAATATCCATATGTATTCAGGAATGAATAAAAATCAATAATTATATATACAAAATTTATTAAAATTGTTAAATTTATAAAAAACTTATGATTTGAAATACAGTGAAAGATGTAGAACCGCATTAAATATAACTTTATAACCCTTTGACATGATACAGTCATGGCACACCATTTTATAATCTTTCTATTACTATTTTGCTTCTATATCTGGAGCTGAGATTCGAATTCAGAGTCAAAATGTATAGACTGTAATGAACATGGAGTGAAAGTGATTATGTTCTAAATGGGAACCTGTGAGAGTGATTTGCAATGAACTTCTCTCTAAGCCTCTGTTCTTCCTTTTGGTTTGGTGTAGTTTGGGTAGAGACCACATCCCTCGGATGCTCAGAACTTACTCCTGGCTCTGCACTCAGGGATCACTCCTGATGGGCTCTGGGATCATATAAGATGCTGGTGATCGAAAGTGGGTCAACAACATGCAAGGGAAACACACTTCCTACTGTAATACTGTAACGTCTCTTTGATGCCCACACCTCTATGCTTGATGACATAAAATCCAAAGGATAAGTTGACACTCTCATGACAGATTTGCATGGGCACTTGCCCGAGGATTTAGAGAGACTCTGGAGGATATCTGGTAACTTGGAGAAATCAAATATACACTACTTCTTTTATAAATAATTAAACTGTGGATGAGTTTAGCATTTACATACTGCAATAGAATCTGTATTTGCAGTGACATTCTAAGGAATTCCAATGTATCAAACTCCATGAAAATTTCTCTGATGACCAACACTATTTCATAAGTATGCAAACAAGAATATAGGGAAATTTAATTATTTTTTGACTAAATTGCCACAGATCAAAACTGTCTTGGTTCTATGTGCCTTGATTTATTCTCTTAGAACCTAAAAATGTCTCTCAAAACTACACTTACCTCCAAGAGAAAGACAATACAAATGTAGGCATTCCAAAATTATGTATTTGATTATATATTCAAGCTGTGTAACCAGCATGAATTGGTCAAATTTCTTTCCTCCCAGTATTTAGTAAAATAACTTTATGTTCCTGATTAGTGTGAAAAATTCAAATATACCTGCAATTCCTTGATGCCATATCAAACTCTGAATATAAATAATATACTCCCTGTAGGCCTGAAGAGATACTTCAAAGGACTAAGCAGATGCTTAGTCAAAAGCATATGCATGTGGTGCTGATGAGTGAGAGTTGTTGCTCCAGTATCACAGGGATAAATTCCCAAACAAGGAGCCAGGAGTAGCCTATGAATACCCTCAGGTATACCTACACACCAAAAACTTAATGTTACCTTGATATCTAATTTTTGGACCATTTTTTTTCTACATGGCAACAAAGATAGAAAGTTATCCTTAAAGAGTTTCATATTGGCTCTGGATGTTCAGAATATCCATTATTTATTGGCTCCATCATCCTTATGTGAACATATTAAGCATACTTTATGCCTTTATCTCTGTGAAGAATGATAACAGAGACAAAGGCTTTCTGTCAATCTTTGTTTTATTCTGCTTTACACACTGACATGAATTTTCAGTGTTCTATAGAGAGATGTGGTCCCTACCTTAGCTCAGACACTTTGAATCTTATCATCTTGACCTTGATGATTTGCAGTTGTATAAAATTCTTTCAAATATGTGGTCCTTTTATTTCTGCGTGTTTATTTTCTTTCAGAGGCATGGGAAGGCAAACCGCAATTTTCTTTTCTTTTCTCTCCTTTCATCTGAGCCCAAAGTTTGTATAGACTATACCCTCTGGCAGATCCGAATCATACCAACCAAAATATTTGGGTAATTGTAATTTAGATTATGTGGAAGCACATGTAGAGAATAGGGAATTAGATTCTTCTTCCAACTTATTCAGCTCCATTAGGCTTAATCTCAACATCCAGATGTTGAGGAAACATACTTAAAATGATACAAACGTTTCTGTAGATTTGCATGCACAGAAATAAATCAAATGCCAAACCAAAAACCCTTCTAAATTAGTAAATGTTGAAACTTCCAGAAACTCTTTTTAAAGTGTTCACAAAATAAGCTGCTCTTTGAAACCCAGTAATTGCACTGAGGTTTTTATAGCATATACGTAAAGCAACACAGATCTAGGACTGAGAACTTAGGGAGTTCATTGTAAGTTTAGGTGAAAGCAAAGAGAATACTAATAAGTACAATTTCTGAGTTATTTCTATTTTTTATACACTTACATGTCATGAATTCCCACAATTACCTGAACATCTATCACCTATTCATTCTAAATTTAAAGGCATACCATAAAGTTAGATGAAAACAATCCCAGAAGTAAAATTTACTTCACAGTTAAAAAGTTTTCATTTTTTTTTACAAAATGTACCCCCAAAGTAGATCAAATATAATAAAGATCAAGTTGGGCCAGGGATATTGTACAGTGGGTAAGGGGTTTACCTTGCATACTTCCTACCTGGGTTTGATCTCTGGCACCCCATGTGGTCCCCTGAGCACAAAAGAAGAAATTCCCTGGACACAGCAGGAGGGAACCAAAAAGCAAAACATAAATAAAAAAATAAATATCAAGTTATGATCAAAAATAATTTTGATTGAAATAGAGTACATTTAACTACAACTAAACTATAAATAAATATAGCTTGGCTAAGCATAAAGAATAAAATATTTTGCATTATATTATCTAAATGAGTAGATTATTATGTAGTTCTTTTTTTTTTTTTTTTTGCTTTTTGGGTCACACCTGGCGATGCACAGGGTTTACTCCTGGCTCTGCACTCAGGAATTAGTCCTGGCGGTGCTCAGGGGACCATATGGGATGCTGGGAATCGAACCCGGGTCGGCCGCGTGCAAGGCAAACACCCTAACCGGTGTCCTATTGCTCCAGCCCCAGTTCTTATTTCTTTACTTGTGTGTTTACCACAAATGCTCTGATGACTAAGATAATGATTTGTTTCACTATAAAAGTAAGGGTTATAAATGGGTTATAAGCAAACATGAAGTCTATAAAAAGGAATTAGTGGCTTCCATTATTATTGCAACTAATGAGTCACTAATAAACATTGCTCTCTCTTTTCTCATAGCTATGGACTTTTGCTGAGATTGAAGATTCTGTACTCAAAGATGAAAAGTTTTCCACAAGGGACTCAGGAATATTACCTATGGATCTGAAGTTGAGATTACCTTTTTAATGCTCATTTGAACTGCTGGAAAAAGAGAAATAGAAAAAATGGAAGTAAAACTACAAATCTAGAATGCATAAAACACTGAAATTCATAAAAATAATAATGTAGAAGTGGCAAAGTAGAAGAGTAGTAGATATAGAATTAGGATGGTGAAATAGCCATTAGTTAAAAGTTTCATAGATATGGATCACTAACAATGGGTGGACTGCAGGATAATAAAAATGAAAATAGAAAATAATTAAGAGGGATTTAACAGAAAAGGGAATATAAAGGCCATAGAAGAAGCCACTGTTAAATACAAAATTTCTAAATTAATTATAAAAATTATAAGCACACATTTACTCATTTTTTTTCTGTTGCACTGTGTATGTATTTTACATATCATTAACTTTTCTGAGTTTGTTTTGGGGTGTGAGTGTTTGTTTGTGTATGTATGTGTGTGTGTGTGTGTGTGAGTGACACCCAGCCTTGCTCATGCCTTATTCTTGGCTCTGTGCTGAGCAATCACTCCTACCAATGAGTTGTCACTCTTATCAATTAACTGGAGATCAAAGGTGGTGCTGGGAATAGAACCCAATGTCTCTGGCATTCATTCTAATTCTCACTTTACTATCCTTCAGTCCTTACAGTGAGTCTGATTTTTGGTCATGTGAAAAAATAAGCAATGAATGGGGTTTGCTCCTTTCCCTGTGCTCAAGGATCATTCCTGACGGTGCTCAGGGAACCATATGCAGTACTGATATTAAAGTCAGTCCTGTGTGCAAGGCAAGTAATTTTTAATTGCTTTACCCCTATTTTGGAGATATTTTTGTAAGTAAAATAGTTCTATTTAGAAAACTAAAGAAAAGAGAAGGAACGACAGATAGGTATTCAGTGGGGGAAAAAAAGTTGAGAGTAAAATCTCAGGTTGAGATGTGGGCAATCCAAAATTGGAGAATCCATAAAGTGAAAACATAAGAAACTGCACATTTTGAGATGTGTTCAAATTCCCAGGATTGAGAATGTGCCAAATACTTTATTGTGCATTTAGTTCATAAGTTACAGAATATTGAGGCAGAATAAAGAATTTTAGAAAGTATAAGCAAAGATTATTATAATTTTTGAGCTCAATAAGCCATTTTATGAGAAGCAGTCCTTGTTTTAAGAAAGAATAAGGATATTTCAATTATAGATTTTTATAATATTAGGCAGAGGCACTGCTACTTCTATTATTTTCCCCCCTGTGGCTTGAGGATTTGTGAATGGTATAGGGTGCATGCAGATGGAGGACAATAGCATATAATTTTTCATAGATATAGACTGTCTAAATTCTTAAGATATTCCATGAAAAAGTGATAGATTCTAAACCTTGTTACTGTGTCCCTGTTTGAAGTCAAAAGACTGGACTTTCCCAGTCTTTTTTTTTTCCCAAGCATTTGATGTGAACGGCATAAATCCACATTGTTTATAACAGTTTCAAAAGAGATGCAAGAAGTCAAGAAGCCGACCTCTCGCTAAAACTCCTCTAGTGACTGAAATGTCAAAGTCATCTTCCCAAAAGTAGTCATGTCAGAAATTTTAGGAAGATTGTCTACTGGAAAGACATGACAGTGTTTAGTATATCATCTTTTCCCAGAGCTGATGGCACAAGTGTCTTTGCTGATGAAGTTATGTACAGTGCCTTGGACAGTTCTGCTATATTATGTTTAACGCAGATCACTGCACTCTTAGAAATGCTTAGAAGTATCAATATTTTGTGTATTTATTTCTTGCTAAAGCTAATTTTATTGGATTTGGGGCTTTGGGCTTTCTTGTTCATATTTCTGAATTCAACTTTTCCCTGCAATCAGACAAAGAGACAGTGCATTACAATAGATCCAAGTTCTTAGATGAGAAGAGATTAAAAACTGAGAACATGACAACACACACAAAATTAATATAAAGAGTTTATTCTTTTATTCTTCCAGAGAAGTCAACCCACAACATACAGATCTCAAAAATATAAGCTTTCTTGTGAATGTAAGTACTCATGCAATCAGAAAAGAAGTTCCATTTGAACTTAATCTCAAATCTTCCTCGCCCACTTAATTTTTTAATAAAGTGTGTAAATGCCAACATTATCAGGGGAAAAAAGGAACTGGAAGCACATGAAAGAAAAGTAGTGTCTAAAGGCAGTTCTTCCAAGACATGAAGTGATTTTAGATTTGAGTGGTTGCTGTGCAAGGCAAAAGGAGTTAAGAAAACAACTTAAGGGCAAAATACAGCAACCCCCACCACCACACACACATGCATACACATGCGCACACACACAGACACACACAGACACATTCACGCACACACATAAATTTTTTTTTTAAGACACCTGTGGTAATTCAAAATAATTAGGTCTAGGAAGAACAAAGTTTGAATCTGAAAAAAAAAATTAAAGGAGTAATATGTTGAAAAGAGAACAAGGAAAAATTGGAGTGGACTTCGGTGGCTTGTGGGCAGGAACTCACTGTGCAAATTTGTGGGGGCTTTCCTTTAGGGAACCACAGTAGCTAACGTGATCTGTCACTGTCAAAGGTAAGGATGCCTCTGTGTTCCTGCAGGCACAGCATGAACATTCTTCCAGTTACTGTGTAACTGACACAGAGAAACAGTTCCAAAAATCAAGAGGGAGGTACGGTGAGTATTGTGACATGCAGACATTTTCTACAGAATTCAAAGTTAAGAGAATCAAGCATTATGAGATTCAGGGATCACTGAGGAGAAGGAACAAATGGTACTGTGGGTTGTGATTGCATTGCATTTGGGAGCTGGATAAAACTGTAGATTCACACCAACATGGGGGACTTCTCTGAGAAGATTCTTCTTCATACTCCAGAAAGATTAGTCAATCACACCTCTCTGACAAGAATCCACCGAGTTCATTCCACTTAGTTTCCTTAACAATGAACTTCAGGTTTTCAAAACACAAAACTATAAACTAGACCTAACAATCTTTCAATCCTATCACATCAGCTCCAATATTGGAAGAAAATGTTATAGAATTGAAATGTCTGATTTTAAAAATGTCACTTCTCTAAAAATGCCTAATTATTGAAAAATGTTCAATAATGCACATGATACTGAGATACACTTAGAAATTCTTTAAAAGGATTAAATTCTTTAAAAGCTTTCTAAAGCTTCAAAACTTTATATTAGCATTAAAAATATTTATTTGCTTACTTATTTGTATTGATGGAGATTCTGGAATTTATTATACTGTTGATAATGGTTTCTCATGTCATAATTATAATACCATGCCAGTCACCAGTGTACCTACCTTTTTTCCCCACAAAGCCCCAGAAGCCTTTCTTTCAACTCTACTTCTAAAGCTAATTATGTGGATCAATTCTCCTGTTTAACCATTGGCCCTTTGTTAATACGTTCCTGTTTTTCTTAAAGTCACAAGTGAGAGATATCATTCTATATCTATCTTTTTCTTTCTGACTAACTTCACACATGATATGTTCCAGTTCCATCCAGGTTGCTGCAAATTACAGGCAATCTTATTTCGTATTTGTATTCATATATGCTAGTATAAAGTAAATGTTTTAGAAGAATTAGTATTATTATTGATTATTATTACCTTGGTGTTTGGGCCATATTCAGATGTGCTCAGGGCTTATGCCTAGCTCGGCACTTAGGGACCATTCCTGGAAATCCTCAGGGGACCTTATGCAGTGCTGAGAATCAAACCATGGTTGGTCACATGAAATTATAAGAGCTGCACTATTTTCTGACCTTAGCAGAATTTTTAACTTTTCTAGAAGAATAGGGGAAAATGACCTTATAGATTAGATAAGTTTCTACTTACTCAGCAATATATTGTCTTAGTATTGTGAGATAATAAAAGTCTGTGGTTGTCAAAATTATTCCCTTTAATAATATTTAGAATCATTTGTCTTTCAGATAAAAATAGTTGCCTTGTCTATGACTATAAATAATTTCAAAATAATTCCAACACTGCATGCAATATACACTTGATTTAAGCTAGTGTTGAAAATAATTCAAAAGTGTTTTAATTATGTTTATTGTCACTATAAATGCTTTTAAAAACTCTAGAGATTTAATATGTATTATTAAGGTGTGTGAAGTTGACTCCAGAAATCACAAGATACAAAAATGTCATTATATTGAGATTTCTTTCACCAGGAAGAGCAAAATAAAATATACAGACAAACGAATGTGTACTGAATACACAGCAGAAAAAATTAGCATGTATACCAGAGGAATTGAGGAGAGTGAAGTTTTTCCTGAGGTAACAGATGTAGTGGGAAAAAACCCTCAAATTTAGTATTGGACACTAGAGAGATGAAAAGTGAACATACGAGAGTCAAAGAGAAAGAGACTATGGACCATTTTGAAAATGGTAAATTATCCTAGAAACACTTAATGTTATCTTCTATGTCTTTCTTTACTTACTTTAGAAACTTATAGCCATTGTTTAATTTGAGCCACATCTATATTAGCTTTAGGTCTTGGAATCAATATTTTTTTTCAATTTTCAATTTCAAGTACCTTGCATTTTCTAATTCTTTAAAATAGCATTAAAAAATTTTTCTAACATATTTCTCCTTACTAAAATGATAATTTTCTATTGGTTTTTCAAACATTTTTATGGAAACGTACTAAAGGCATTTTGACATTATGAAGTATAAAGATCACTACTTACCATTTCATAATGTCATACTATTTTGTTAATGAAATTACCAATCATAATTTTGACATTATCTTTCTCTTCAGTCACCTATACTTGAGCTCAAATCCAGTTGTTCAAGTTAAATTACTTCCTCCTCTAAATCCTCATTTAATCATAACTGATTAAAAGTTTTTTGGGGTTTGGGGGAGGGGTGCAGTTGAGAAATAATAGAAAAGGTAAGACATTTGTCATGCATGAGGAAAACTCGAATTCAATTTCTGATATACACGTGGTCCCTGAGTGCTGCCAGGAATGAGTACTAGGAAAATAACCAGGAATGTGCCCTGAGCACATCCAGGTGCAAGCCAAAATTAATTTTTTTTAAATTTAGTCACTAAACTAACTAATATGTCCTATGGAATATATATGCAATGATTATCATGAGCTAAGGAAATTTTGGAAACGATTAGAAAGAATTTACATATATAAATATTTACACAATGCGATTTTACAATGGGAAAGGTTGCTGTTACAGGTTGTGTTTGACTCTAGGTCTTTCAATACAATTTACAAGCATTTCATTATTTGACAATATTTTTTCCATTGCTATATTTTGTTTAATATCAGCAGTTTTCTGTGTTTTATTTTTATGTATTTTTCATAAATTTCGGATTTCAGGCTCAGTGATATAGCTCAAAGAGATGAGCACATGCTTTGCATCTAGGAGGTCTCATTTGAGCACCAGCATTGAGTGGCCCCCAGGTCACTGCCAAGAATACCCGCCAGCACAGAGCAGTGACTAGCACAGCTGGGTATCACCCCAAAAGAGCTGCAAGAGAAATTAGGTTACTGAAAAAGTCATAAGAGAAAACAGTGCCTACCTTTTTCTCAGTCCAAATATTCTCTGAATGGTAGGAAAGAAACAAGGAAAATTGTAAGGAAGCGAAATAAAAAGGTATTAAAAAGAGTTTATATTCTATCAGTTATATGTACTGTTAGCATTGACAATTCAAAGAAAACAATTTTGAAAAGCATATGGACATTGTTGTTATAATCAAGAAGGTTATTCTGCAGTGTGAGTCGTCTGTCAGCTTTTATAAAGTATAAGGGAAAGACAAACATTCTCTCTTAATTGAGACAGAGGAGGAGAGTGACAATGTTATGGCCTGTAGCCCTTTGTTTATGCATGCCTCCTTTGGTGATTTATGTTTTTCATAGCAAAAGACTCACTGCTAATATTTGAATATATTACAGTGTCAGAGGAAGTGAAATGCATTCATGCTGAAGAATAAAATAGAAAGTCATTAATAAAGAAGGGCAAATACTATTTGAAGTAGGCTGTTCAGGTCTCACCCATAAAATCACCTCAAACAGAATCAGATGATTTGTAAACTTTTTTTTTTAAAAAAGCATCATATGCTGGCTATTACATAATTAAAATTAGTTGGTTCACAACCTAAAATAATTCATATACCCCTCAAATTTTAAACACAAAGAATTCAAATGGATAGCTGTATTTACATTAGATGTATCTATGCCATGTTGCATATATTCATATGTAGAAAACTACATTTGTATATCTAAAATAGGCTTAAATTATTTTCAAAACATCAAATAATTACATAGACTGTATGGTTCCATAAGATATAGTCCAGGGGCTGGAGTAATAGCACAGCCGGTAGGGTGTTTGCTTTGCATGCTGCTGACCCAGGTTTGATTCCTAGCATCCCATATGGTCCCCCGAGCACCGCCAAGAGTAATTCCTGAGTGCATGAGCCAGGAGTAACCTCCATGCATCGCTGGGTGTGACCCAAAAAGCCAAAAAAAAAAAGAAAAAGAGATATAGTCCCAAAAAAGGGAAAGGAGATATATCATATAGGAAATCATTCTTTAAAACTTATGAAATAGGTGGGAAAATAACTCCAAAGGCTGAAGTGCATCCGAGGAACTTCACATAACTGTAGGATGCTGGGGTTATCAGGACGGCGTCACACAGTGTCCTGAACTCAACTGAGAGCCTGAGAGCGAACCTGACCACCACAAACACAGAGCCTGTTGTAGTCCCTGCGCACCAGCAAGTATGACACAAGGCTATAAAGAAAACAGAGAGAGGGGCCAGAGTGATAATACAGCGGGTGGGTTGTGTCCCTTGCAAGTTGCTCAATCTGGTTCGATCCTCAGCATCCCATATGGTTCCCTGAGCACTGCCAGAAGAAGTAATTCCTGAGTGCAGAGCCAGGAAAAACCACTGGGCATCACTGGATGTGACACAAAATGCCAAAATAAAGAGACAGAGACAAACAGACAACATATTAGGAGATAATAGATTCAATTTAAATGTGAATAGAGAAAATATTTGAAATATCAAGGTTATGTTGACATATGATATATTTAAGAAGAATTTGGGAACACTAATGTTTATTAGTTACACTATGATTCAATTGAAATATGATTTAAATTTTAGAATAGTTATGAGCTTCTCTTAAAACATTGGTTTGCCATACTCTCTTTCTGTTCTACAACCACTGCAAATCTCAGTTCCGACTCAGACCATTTTTTTCCTTTGCAGGCTTGGTTCTTTTTCTGTTTGGGGGCTATACCTGGTTGTGCTCAGGGCTTATGTATGGTTTGTGGTCAGGGATTACTTTTGGTGGGCTCAGGGGACCATATATGTTGCCAGCAATTGAAACTGGGTCAAGGAGTGACTTACTCACTGCACTACCTCTTCAGCCCTAATTGACCATTTTTATTAACTTTTTGTAGGCTATAGTGTGGTTTCAGCTGGAGTGATAGGGTGTTTGCCTTGCATGCTGCCAACCCGGCTTTGATTCTTGTGTCCCTATTGGAGAGCCTGGCAAGGTACCGAGAGTATCCCGCCTGCATGGCAGAGCCTGGCAAGACACCTGTGGCATATTCTATATGCCAAAAACAGTGAAAACAAGTCTCACAATGGAGATGTTACTAGTGCCCGCTTGAGCAAATTGATGAACAATGGGATGACAGTGACAGTGATAGTGTGGTTCAAATGTACAAAGATGTCAGTGAATTTAAAAAAAATCCTAATATTAATTATCCCCTGTGCTATACTTAGCAATTGAGAATCAGGGACGCTGTCTCGTTTGCCAAGGCATCAAAAATCATATGGGCCAGACACGTAATGAGATTCAGAGACAACCGCTGGACTAGAGCTATTACCAGCTGGATTCCACTGGACATCGAAAGACCACGTGGCTGCCCACCTACAAGATGGTCAGATTTCTTCACCAAGATCCTGAATAAATGGTTTGAAGCTCTTCATGTTCCTGGAGCCAGCAGATACCATTGGGCTACACTACAATCGACAGGGATGAATGGAGACATTACTGGCAGCCGCTCAAGCAAATCGATGAATAATGGGATGACAGTGATACACTGGTACAGTGATTAATTATCTCCAGCAAAATCTCTGCTCCCTATCTTCATTCTTCTAGCAAAGCAGATCATAATTCGAGAAAGTTTTCTCATGTGAAAAGCAACAGAGAGAAGACAAAAGCCTATCTTGTATATTAAAGCTTCTCAGAAAAGCTCATTTCGAGCACATTCTACTGTACAAACCCAGTCATACAGCTAATAGAATCATAATCCAATCCAAAAGAGACGAGCAAACTAAATAATTCGCTAAAGAATGTAATGGCCTACCACAGATTTTCTCATTTTCTCCTTCCTATATTTTTTCATTATTTTGTTTCAATTATTTCACAAATTCAGACTTCTTTTGGAATATTTGACTTAATCAACTTCTTAATTTTCTCTTTATCAGTAACCAGTCACTTTAAAGCACATCTTTTGAAATCATATTACATGATGACCATATTTTTTCCTGTTGTTCTAGAATTTTATTTCTGCTACATTCATTTCCTCATCTCATTAATTCTTTCCTGTTCTCAGTCAAAAATTTAAATCCCGAGTTTTATCTTTGAACACTTTAAGCAGGGATTTTGCCATCTGTCTTTGATAATGACACTATCTACGGTTTTGTACATCTGTCTCTGTTATTTGTTTTTTCTGTCTGTTTTTAATTTGTGTTATCTTATCTCATATGGGACAGATTAGCTTAAATTGTATGGTACATTTTGGACTTAGAAGCTGTATACACAAATCATTTCAAACCAGGAATGATGTTCCTGTGCCAAGTTAGTTTTCTTCTGTAAGGTGCCAGGGGACATACACTCTTACCTTTCAGAGTACGAGGGGAGAAGTGGACAATTGAGATGATTTTATGTGGATGGTTGATTGCTTGACTCTTAGTCTAAGGGTAAAATTCTGTAGTTTTCATTATGTTTTTCCCTATAGTCCATTTCTTTCTCTCCTTTTTTTCCTATGAACCCATACAAAAGCAGTGCTAGCACTCTGTTTCTTGCCAGAATTGGCAAGTCAAGTCCAAAACGAATGCACAAGTCTAAAGTTTTAATCTATGTGTTTTATATCATTAAGTATTTTTAAATAAAGCAGCATTTCCTTACAATCGTATTGAAGTATCCAGTCTGCATTTTCATAAACCAACATGTGTATATACTAGATAAAGCTCACCACTGGAAGTTTAAGTCTATTCTTCACCACCCACTGACTCCTTTTACTGATAGATTATCCCTTCTTTATGTCTGGTAACAATTATTTCGGTTTTACAGTTGTAAAGTTTTGGGGTTTTTTTTGTTTGTTTCTGTTAAATTGTTTAGTTATACTTTCTGTCTGACTATTTTACTAGGAAAAATACCTCTTTAATACATCCAGGTTTTTGCAAATGACATGATTTCATATGTATATATTATACATATAAAATTATGTGATTTATATATAATGCATATGAAATTATGTCATTTATGTATAATATATATGAAATTGTGTGATTTGAAACAAAATAGTCACTATGATATATTGATATATATAGGTAGAAAGATAGATAGACAGATAGATATAGTTTGGGTTTTTGTTTGTTTTTACATTTTTAGTGATCACAGTAGCTAGGGGGTAGGGTGTTTGCCTTGCATGTGGCCAATCCGGGTTCGATTTCTCCAGCCCTCCCTGAGAGGCTGGCAAGCTATTAAGAGTATCTTGCCCACAAGGCAGAGCCTGGCAAACTTCCCTCGATGTATTCGATGTGCTAAAAACAGTAACAAAAAATCTCACTATGGAGATGTTACTGGTGCCCACTCAAGCAAATCGATGAGCAACGGGATGACAGTGATACAGTGATTGATCAAAGTGAGATGCAGTTATAAAGTTGTTCAAAATTGGGTTTCAGTCACATAATGTTCCAACACCAGTCCCTTCACCAGTGTACATTTCCCACCACCAATGTCCCGATTTCCCTTTTACTCCCTACTTGCAGATTACCTCTATGGCAGGCACTTTTCTTCTTTCTCGTTCTTGTTCTCTCTCTCTCTCTCTTTCTCTCTCTGTGTCTCTCTCTGTCTTTCTCTGTCTCTGTTTCTCTCTCTCTCTCTGTCTTTCTCTCTTTCTTTCCTTTTGGGCATTATGGTTTGCAATTCAAGTACTGAAAGGTTGTCATGTTTGTCGATTTACGTACTTTCAGAACTCAGTGCTTGTCCAGACTGATTATTTCTAACTCTCTTTAGAGAAGTGATCCCTTCTCTATCCTAGCTGCCCTCCGCTACCACCACTTATATGAAGCTTCCAGCTGTGGACGAGTCCTCCTGGCCCTTGTTTCCACTGTCCTTGAGTATTAGTCTCATACTATGTCATATATATACATATATATATACATATATATATATATCACTGTCACTGTCATCCCATTGCTCATCGATTTGTTCAAACGGGCACCAGTAACATCTCCATTGTGAGATTTCTGGTTACTGTTTATGGCATATAGAATACGCCACGGGTAGCTTGCCAAGCTCTGCCCTATGGGTGAGATACTCTCGGTAGCTTGCCAGGCTCTCAGAGAGGAACAAAAGAATCAAACCTGGGTAGGCCACGTGCAAAGGAAACACCCTATGACTATGTTATTGCTCCTGCCCATCATATATATGTCATAAGTGTATATATATGTGTGTTTTTATATATATGTATATATATATATATATATATATATTCCACAAATCAGTCCAATCATTCTATGTCTGTTCCTCTCTTTCTGACTCATTTCACTCACATCATACTCTCCATGAGTGCAGAGTCTGGAATAACTCAGGAGTGTCACTAGTTGTGGCCCTAAAACAAAACAGTGACTTTCAATGTCTTTTATGCTAATAAACTTGAAGAACAACATTGATAGTGAGTTTGTTTTGGAGTCACTCGCAGTGAAACCCATGAGTTCTCCCTGGCTCTACACTCAGGAGGTACTCCTGGCAGTGCTTACGGCATCACACGTGATGCCGGAGATGGAACCTAGGTCAGCCGAGTGCAGGGGAAGTACATCCTACTCATTGTACTATCACTCTGGCCCCACATACAATTTTTAAAAAATAGCTGAATTTGCATTTCAATTTGAACTCAAGAGTCTTAGTCAATGATTATTATTTTTATTTGTAGTTTTCAAATTGGAGGGGGCTCCCTAGTAATGCTTACGATGGGACAATGGGCACTGGTGATTCTCTGACAGCAAAGCCTATGGTGCTGAGGAGCCTCAGGACACCCTAGGCAGTACCGATGCCTCCAGGGCTCCAATTGTTATTATTTGGGGGCTGCCAAGGTTATACCTATTGTTGTTCTGGGAATTATGTGGTGCTGAAAAGCCAATCTGTCTGATGCATGCACCTTCACCATTCTACAATCTCCAGGTCCTAGAGCTTTCAAATCACTTTGCTTAATTTCCTAAAGATTGTGCTTTTCTCATTTTTTGTTGTCCTCAATGCAAGCATTGATATAAAATACATAGTAACTTTTGTTGGGGCACACCTGGCAGTGCTCAGGGGATTCTCCCATTACAGTTCTGGGGTCACTCACAGCAGTGCGCATAGCTTCATGTGGATTTGGGAAATGAACTCGGACCTCCTGCATGTGTAACATACACTTTAGCCCTTTGAGCAATCTGTACTTTGGTAAACATAGAAAATGCTACTAAGATTCTAATAATAAGATATATAAGTATATAGAGTCCTGTAGCATGCTTATTTAAAATGTGATTTTATGTCATTGGCTTATAAGAAAAACTGCATGTAAGTACATCTTCATAATTCAAAACTGGTGTATTCAAGGCACAAATACATCTTTATCTCTACCTGCATCTAGCTCTATCACTTGGAGGCTGCTATATTACTATTTTCTTAGGAGGAACAATGAAAAGTATTTATGTCAAATAATGTGAGCATTTCAATTATGCCATTTTTGCCTCTGTAAAATATTGTAGGAAGTTACCAAAAATCATTGTGTGCATTTTTCTTGGTTCATTGTTCATTGTTTATTTGTGAATATTTAATAAAGCAAATAACTCAACCACTTCTACTCATAATTTCCTGGTCAGATTCGATTGTTACGTTTGGTTATCTGCCTTTCAAGTAAGTATTCATTGATACTGCTCACTCAGTCTCTTTTGTGACCTGTTTTGTTTAGTAAAGCTTTGCACCAATATACATCTGCTGTTGGCATATATCTTTTGTTCAGTTGTCACTGTAATTTGATAGTTCCAATGGTTATACTAAGTTGCTAGTAAGCATGGCTCCACAATTTTTAACATTGAGTTCTCCAATACTCTGCCATTTCCTCTCATTCTTGTTGAAAATTCCAGTGGAGGAGTCTAAGATATCCTTAGATTTAACTTAGATACCATAAAATTTTTTTTTAATTTTTAAAATTCAAATTATTTTGTTTTGGGCCATGCCCAGGTGTTCAGGTATTACTCCTGACTCTCTGCTCATGGCAGGGCTCAGGGGACCATCTCGGGTGCTGGGGAATCTAACCTGGGTTAGCCACATGCAAGAAAAACTCCGGACCTGCTGTACTGTGACTCCTGCACAGACCCCATTCCTTTATCACCCATTTGTATCTCTGAACCTGAATGTTTCTCTTATAGCCAGTATATGGCCAGATTTTTTAATTTTATTAGAAAAATTTGACATATTGTGCATATTTAAAGTGTACAAAATATTTCAATACTGTTTCATGATTATAATATAGTTGTTGGATTTTTCCAATCCGGTAAATTCTAATTACCACTTAATTTACATATAAATATACTGTTCACTATTTTTTGTAAATATTTACAAATATATTTGTAAATATATTCGTGGTCACATGACCTCTTATAGTCTAGCTTACTGATGTGCCTAAAGCAGCACACATGTGTTTGGTTTTAACATACTTGCTTGTATTCTCTGATGTACATTCTCTGTTCCTTTCAGAGAGCCTAGCAAGCCATCAAGAGTATCCTGCCCACACAGAAGAACCTGGCAAGCTCCCCATAGCGTGTTAGATATGCCAAATACAGTAACAATAACAGGTCTCATTCCCCTGACCCTGAAAGAGCCTCCAATCATCGGGAAAGATGAGTAAGGAGAGGCTGCTAAAATCTCAGGGCTGGGGGGCTGGAGTGATAGCACAGCGGGTGGGGCGTTTGCCTTGCACGCGGCTAACCCGGGTTCAAATCCCAGCATCCCATATGGTCCCCTGAGCACCGCCAGGGGTGATTCCTGAGTGCATGAGCCAGGAGTGACCCCTGTGCATTGCCGGGTGTGACCCAAAAAAGAAAAAAAAAATCTCAGGGCTGGGACGAATGGAGATATTACTGGTGCCCTCTTGAGCAAATGGATGAACAATGGAATGACAGTGATACAGTGATACAGTGATGCCATCAACTCAGTGGAATTTAAAAATGTCATTCATGGGGGAAGTAGATTTTCAAGTTCTTTGGTTATTAAGTTAGATTAAAGCACTATTAAAAGAAGACCATGTTTGTACTACTCAATGTTCTTCTTATTAATTGAATGAGCAAATGAATATATAAAGGATAATGTTGGTATCTGAGTCAGTTTATTGAAAATTATTTCTTAATGTAAGCTGATCTATATAATTCTGTTTAAATGAGCCTTGTTGAAATCTCCTGTTTTTTGGGAATATAGATAATGTACTTTTACCATCTTTCCAATTACATATTGCCATGCGACAAAGTTCTATCTAATGGAATGTCAGCAATAAGATGTGTTTTCATTTCCAAATTTTACCTATGAAAATTTACCTCATAGCTTTTTCAAAGTAATTTTCCTCCTTCTGATAAATTTTTTTACTATAAGAAAATCCAGTGGATGGTGGAACCAAAGAGAAGAGTGAATTACAAGACATGAGCTGCCATATCTGGACATGCACCTCCCTGAGAAAATTTATTGTTTAAAGTGTTAAATTTTAAGGTATAGAGAAGCGGCAGGCATTCTGGTGAGCAACGCGGCCCGGACAATGCTCCGGACCCGAATCGGGGCCAGCAACACCGGGGGGCCGGAAGGAGGAGGTGCTGCCAGCACACCTTCTCCAGATGGAACCCTGGCGACACTGAGCAGCAACTAACACGGCTCCAGGATTCGGGACTGGGACACATCCGAGCCGCGTGGCCGCTAACGCGACTGCGTGACCTTTTCTAAAACCTGAAAACATACAATCTTTTAATGGAAAACTAATTATCAAATGCCTCCTTATTAGGGTTATCTTGTTTGGGGATATAACTCCCACAACAATAGTGAGTTTTGTGTTGAAATATGGAACGTAATCAAGGTGAAGAGAAAATAAAGTGAAATTCATCAGTTATACAGTTGGGGTGGGGGCGGGGGTATACCGGGGATTTTGGTGGTGGAATATGGGCACTAGTGAAGGGATGGTGTTTGAATACGGTATAACTGAGACATAAACCTGAGAACTCTGTAACTTTCCACATGGTGATAAAATTTTTTTTTTTTTTTTGGTTTTTGGGTCACACCCAGCGATGCACAGGGGTTACTCCTGGCTCTTCACTCAGGAATTACCCCTGGCGGTGCTCAGGGGACCATATGGGATGCTGGGATTAGAACCCGGGTCGGCTGCGTGCAAGGCAAACGCCCTACCCGCTGTGCTATTGCTCCAGCCCCTGGTGATAAAATTTTTAAAAAAATAAAAATTAAAAAAAAATTTTAAGGTATATCTTTTATTTTTGTGTAGTTTGGGGAAAATACCCTGTCTCGCACAAGGAGTACTCCTATCTCTGGACTCAGTGTTCAAAGATCCTTCGGGTTTCAGAATCTAACCTAAGTTTCCTTCATGCAAAACTTGAAATCTGTTGAGCTATTTTTTGGACCTAAGATATATATCTTAACTCAGTTTAGCACACACTAATAAATTTATTAAGTGCAAAATTTAAATAGGTTCACTCTGGTTAAATCATAAAGCACATAAATAAATTATATTTGCATAATATAATTATATACATTATATATACCTATTTAAATTTCTTTTGAAATATATGTTTAAGGTATAATTTCACTTCAGGTTGATTTGTGATTTATCAACTAAGTCTAATTCACCTTCATTTTTTTTTATATTCTACTGGTATTACAGAGGCTCTAGCTTCTAATTTTCCTCATGCTGTGCTGTGAACTTGCTTTAAATCAGATACATGCTGTGAACCATGGATTTCTGTACTTGTAAAAATCACGTTAAGATCTTTCTTCTTCTTATCTGCACTGAAGTATAATAGGCTGAACAAAGAAAAAGCATAGTAATCTGAAATTATCTAACATATAATTGGAGTATTTCTAAATTACTTATAAAATATGTCATTAAAATAATGATGAATTTTTAGAAGATAGATTGAGTTTAGCTGTGAGGAAGGTTGTTGTTTTAATTACTAACTCTAAAAAAATTTACTATCTACTTCAAGTATATCAAAACTGTATTAAATACATCCTTTTCATATAAATATAAGTTGCAGTGATCGTGATGCAGTATATCTTAGTCCTTGAATTCATTTTCAGAGCCGTATCGTTTCTAAATATAGTACATTTCATAAAATTATGTGCACGGTTTGGATGATTTTAAAATAATATCTGGTCTTCCTACTAAAGAATTATTTTGTGAATTTCGTTTTGATTAATGTCATCAAATGAAACATGACACTTCAATTGAAAGTTACAGTAAATGGCAAAATGTTCATAGATTCAACCTATATTTTCTTGATAATTTTAAAAATTCTATGGGTGAATATTGCTCTATACTTGTAATAGTGACAACAGTAGGTCTTCATTGATTTTTCTGAATTCTTAAGAGTCTGTTACTGATTCAGTTACTATGTTTCAGTGTCACTGGTCTCTGGTCAGAAGAGACAAATTAAAAAATCTATATAAAAGGACTGTTGAGATTAATTATAGGCTTGGGAAAGCCTCTGACTCACAGTTCTGAAGTATAAATATTGCAAAACATTTCCCAGTATCTCCCTTGATTCATCTAAAGAAAACCCTGCCCATGTACTTACTAGTTTGATTAATTTAATAATCAAAATCTTATCTCCATGTTCCTTAGCATAAAATTCTTTAAGGGAGATATTGCCTAAAATGGCAGTATAAAAGGTAGAAAGTTGATTAAGGCACTAGTTGAGTAGAATTTCATATGCTTATTTGGATAATAAAATTGAAAATATGCTTTATATCTAAATATTATAATTTAATTTGATTTTTTATCTATTGTGTCTTTGAAATGCACAGGAGAGGTAAGGAGGGGAATGGAGGGGAGGAGAGGGAGAGGAGTGAAGGGGAGATGTGGGAAGGAGAGAAGAGGGGAGGAGAGGGTGAGAGAGGAAAGGGGAGGAGAGAAGATTAGTTTTAAAGTAAAATGATGTGTATTCATCAGTGAAGAATAGCAAAGGAGTTTGAATGCAAAAATAGATATGTAAAGAAATCAATTTATATAATAGGATATATTTAAAATCTTAATTTTATATATCAACCTATATACCAAAAGATTAAATCCTAATAAAATATTCCCACTACTCTGTCAAACACTGTAAGTATTGATTGCAACTTTCAATGAGATTCTTTTGCATGGAAATAGTATAGTTATTGTTTTATAGATGGGTTAACTGTAAAGTTATGTGATTGTTATAAATAGAAGAAATAGTACACTATATTGGATTACTTGTTGTAGATCAGTATGCATAAGAGATAGCTAGATAACAAAAAAAGAACAGTAAATTGAATAGCTAATCTTGTAGAGAATATTCAAATTGATATACTATATATTAAAAATTCAAAAATTAAATCAACTTATTATCTACTTAGGAAAAGAAAAAACAGGCTTTAAGCCAAAACAAAAGATAACTTCAAAGTTTTAAACTATAATTATGTTACATATTATCTCGGTAGGGTGCTATGTGACAGATTCCATATTGGGCTTATTATTTATTGTTTGACATAATTTATTTAGCAATGTGAAGTCTGTTTAAATGAAAGTTAGCAGTTCAGAAAAGTGAACAGAAAATTGCTTTCTTAAGTTTAGGCAGAATAGTATAATCCCCTCCATATCAATGCTACCCTAATAAACACAATAATGCTAATAATATAAGCAGCCATTTAAGTTGTTCATAAAACAGTATAAGTAAAAAAGAGAAAGTTACTTTATTTACTACTGCTAATGTAGATGAATGTAAGCGTCAATATGCAAGTAGTTTTTCATACTAATCAGACCAAAAGTAAATGCATTAATTCTTTGTAATTTAATTTTAAACTTTGTGATCAAAATTAAATCTACTTACTTAGGCTCAATTGAAATATTTGTTTTGCTTTTGTTATGCTAATTGAATTATTTCTAACAGAGATTCAGACACATGTTCTAATACCAGCTTGCAGACCCCCTGTTACATCCAACAGTGTCAGAGTGCAACTCTGGAAGACAGACTCGAAAGAATCATTTCACAATTCTGGAAGCAAGAAACACAGCAAATAAATCTAAATGGTATCTCATTTCACCCTTCAAGACATGGAAATATAGCCGTCTCATTGTTCTAAAATTTATTTAGAATTAAATACTATTGTTATAGTGGACAGACACTCAGGTTCTTGTCCTCGAGCAATCAAGATTGAAAGCAAGTGATTGGAGATCAAGTAATTAAATCAAGTGGGGAAGCTTCTAAATTGTGAGAGGGGTCTCCTTAAGAAGGATTCCAGAGAAAGGCAAAAGCAGAAGCATTTCTCTTTAATACCCTTTGAACAATGGTGGATGGTGAAGATTTTTTTGTTATGTCCCAAGATTGCTCGCCATTAAAACAGGGAAAAGAACGCTGAGATGATTATCTTCTGGTATCTGAGTCCAGCAGGGCCTGGATCATCCAGATAATTAGGCACCACCTAAGCCACATTTCTGACCTTCCACACCAGATGATCTCTTTGTTCATGGTCGTGCTTTTGATCTTGCCCTGCCTATTCATCCCTTGCCTTATCAAAATAGTTATCAAAAAAAATGTGGTTTTAGTAATATTTAGATATTTTCTAAGAAACAATAGACTCAGTCTACAGAATTTTTTTTTTTTGGCTTTTTGGGCCATACCCAGAGATGCTCAGGGGTTACTAACTCCTGGATCTGCACACAGAAATTACTCCTGGTGGTACTCGGGCAACCATATAGGCTGCAGGGGATTGAACCTAGGTTGGCCATGTGCAAGGCAAACACACTACCCACTGTAAGGCCCCATCAGTCTGCAGAATTAATCTCAAAAATAAACCCAAATCAAATGTGAAATGATTTTACCCATTCTACTCTATAGGAGGAGAATCAGTGTGCTTTGCATATGGCAACCCCAGTCAGCTTCTCAGCACCACGTGGTCCAGAGACTTTTCAGATAAAGCCTGGGATGTTCCTGAGCACCGCAGGAGAACCCTGGCATCGTGGGGTCTGAGCATCACTGTATCCTTGTGCCCACACACTGAACTGCCAGACCAGTTGGCCAAGAATTTCTGAGAGGGGCTTCCAGGCTCCTGAACACCACTTGGGACAACCTCCCCACCTAATTAGAGATACCATTTGCTTTATTAGTGATTCATGAATTGGGTGACATCCCACCTAGCAAGAAGGAAGGTTTCACAAAAACATACAACATGGAAGTATTTTAGGGTTAGAAAGAGGGTGGGACAGGTTTATCAGAAAAAAAGAAAAGGAACATGACCTCATTAGTACAGATCAGGAAAACCCAGAGTTACTTGTTTAAATCCTCACATAGCAGTGCCAGAAAAATAAGTCAGCAGATAAGGCACTTACCTGCATATGACTGATCTGAGCTTAATCCCTGGCACTGCATATGGCCCCCTGAGCCTCTCCAGGCACAGAGCCAGCAGTGAGTACTAAACAGCAGAGTATTACGGCCCTCTCTCCCTCCCACCCCCCAAAAGTTCTTCACATGGAAATTGCAATTATAAGTAGTTTGTGTAGAAGATGTAAGGGTCTTAGAACCAAAAATATCTCCATTTAGGGATTGAATTTTCCTTTTCAAATTATCTGCATGACCCAGGAGTACAAAACTGAGACTACCAAACGAAGGGAGAATTGAAGAGATAGACTAGAGGAGACTGAAGGACACTCTGGTGGCAGTGAGCTACAGCAACTATGTATATCAATACAATAAATAATAATACTATTGTAAATATGACCTACACTATAATAGTTTATTTTAAAAAAACATTCAAAAGGAGTAAAAGGACTCAGAAACTATTCACCTCTTTCAACCCTTTCTTCTCTCACATTTTTTCTTATTCTTGATTTAAAAAATACATATATTTTCTTGATTTAAGAAATTCGATGGCTTACCAAATACTAAATATTTCTATTTTAGGGGTGACATACTATCACAGTGCTTATATCACTAAAGTAGTAATATGCCCCCAGAACTGTATATTGCATCCAATCTGTCTACCCAGTTCCATACCCATTCATGTCCCAATGAAACTTTTAATTATTTAGTTGTGATTTTAGTGTCTAAGAGTTTATTCTCATTGGACATTGTCTATCCTATTTTGTTTATCACCAGATATAAGCACACAATTCATTATTTACCTTCCTCCTTCTGACTTTCATTTAGCATGGAACTTTGTTCCATCCATGGTTTTTTGTTGTTTTCTTTTTTTTGGAGGGGGGTCACACCCAGCGATGCACAGAGGTCACTACTGGCTCTGCACTCAGGAATTACCCCTGGCAGTGCTCAGGGGACCATATGGGATGCTGGGAATCGAACCTGGGTCAGCCCATGCAAGGCAAACGCCCTATCTGCTGTGCTATCGCACTAGCCCCTGTAGTTCTATCCATGCTGTTGCAAGATGAAAGGTTTTATTTTTTTCTTAGAGTTCAGTGCATTTCCATTGTGTTATGCATACCTTAACATTATTATCCACTCAAAGATATTTGGACTATTGCATTATTTCCATATTTTATTATCAAATATAGTCTGCAATAAACATAGGAATGCATAAATCTTATCAACTTAGATTTGTGTGGGTCTTAGGATAATTACTAAATTGTGTAATTACTATATTTTTTCTCTAAAAAAAATCTCCATACTATTTTCCACAGAGACTTAACCAATTCACAATCACAAAAGTAAATGGGGATTTCTTATTAATGGATCTCTGCCAGCACCTGTTATTTACAGTCTCTTTGAAATATGCTATCCTCACTGGTCTCATCATTGTTTTGATTTATATTTTCCTGTTAAAAAGTGTTGATAAATACTTTTTCATATGCCTGTTGGTCATTAGTAGCAAACATTTTCCTCTGTGTCTTAGCCACTCGTTTCTCTTTGCTTCCCATTTCACATTTAAGTTTAGCTTTACTGTAGAATATTTGCACTGGTTCCTCTTCTTATAAGTTATCAGCAAATACACACAAGGTTAATTCTTTTTCCACCTCCTTAACTTTATTCTCAGTCACTGTACCATTGAAGGACTGCCTTGTTTACCATTTGTTACTGTAACTGGCATTACCTTGTCACTTTACTTTCATTTTGCTTAAATTTCTTCATTAACAGCACTATCTATATAATTTATTTATTGTGTTATTTAGCATTTATATCTTCCCATCATCATGTGAAAATAATTATATACTCAAAAATGTGTGTTAATAAGAGAAAAAACTTCAAGTGTCTCCAATAATTACTGCAATTAAGATAATAATTATAATTTTCATGGTTTGTCATATTAATATAGTATACATATTAGCTTCATCCGGTTTTTATTTTATGGCCCATCATTTTTATATTTCTCCTACTTTAAGAACTTTTTATACATATATGTATGGCCAGCTAATAAGCCAGAATTTTTTATTTTCTAGGTCTTAAAAGGATAGTAACTCTGAAATTACTCTCTCTCAAACTAAGTTCCTTTCATTGAAATATTTCCCTTCTTTTATCAAATATATCGCCTGTTCTTTATACTCTTGACTCATGTTAACATTTCACTAGCCTTTCTCCTTTTTCATGTGACTTGCTCTGCTCAGTGAAGTGTGAAGAAAGTACTTCATCTCACTTGGAAAGTTGGTTTGCTTCCATCCCATTTGATTGGCCACGGTACTAAGAAATATCCCAAACAGTGGCTTCTTTGTCTGCTGAGGTCTCGAACAGAAAGTACTGTATAACAAAAGGCTATCAGATTTACAATGAAAATATAGTATGAGTGGGATGTTACTGATGTTTCAAGTGCTAATATTCGTTATTAATTTCTATTTAATTTGTCAGATCAGTGCAATCAATATACAGAATTTTATCCCACCAGGAGTTCTTTCCGATATTTTTTAACTTGTTTGAATCTATATCTTTTTTCTATTGAGTCTGAAATCTCCAATGATGTTCATTTTAATTGATGACTCCTGTATTAACACAGTCATGATTTCATTCATGAGTCCAGTGGTTACTAATCTGTGTTGAATAGAACAAGCAAAACCATTCATCTGATGGCCAAGCACAGATACAAATAAGGATCCAAAATACATTTGTTTTAAATGTAATGAAGAAGAAATATGGAACTCACAAGACCTGTATAAAGTTATTTGCTTTTTTTCAAGGAAGTCAGAGATAATTCCTACAGGAATTAGTAGTAAGTTTGAGAAATGAATGAATGGCAAACTTTAACAGAAAAGATGGTAGAACATTAGATGAAGGATTATGGGGAGCAAAGAGTATACAAGAAAACTATAGAATAACTAAAGCAGATGAGCATGGTACAAATTCAGGTTTAGATATAGGCAGAATCTTGTTTAGAGTCTGATAATTGTAAGGAGATGTGTTTAAATTTCAGAAGACCTAAGTCTAAGAATTAGAAGCTGATAAGCAATTCAAACTGATCTGCAATTTAAAATTGTTGCAGTGACTTGGTAAAGTGGGGAGCAGGAACCAGGGAGGAAGCTTCCAGAAAAGTTTGCTTCCATCTCGGCTGGGCCCACATCAGTCACCAAAGGAAATGCCTGACTTGGGTCAGAACTGGTTAAGTCTGCTCCGAGCATCTAACGTGCAAGGAGACTTACCACCTGCCAGTCCCACAAGGCAGCCCTCAAGCAGGAAAGCATCCCCACAAACTAAGTGTGGGGGTGGGGTGCTGTGTGGGGGCTACATGACTCTGGCAATGGACTCAGGCTGAAGTGAGGAATTGCTCCTTGCAGGAAAGTGAGTCCTCACCTTTGAACAGGCATTTCAGGTTCATTGCCTGAGGGTGGGGGGAAAGGAGGGGGAGTAGGGGGGGAGAGACAGAGACAGAGACAGAGACAGAGACAGAGACAGAGACAGAGAACACTGGTTTGAAAAAAGCAAACAAGCAAGCAAGCAAACCTGGAATGACTTTAGGAAGATTATATACAGTTCTTTGCCTGGAGTTCTGCATACTAACAGGTGAACCCAGCACTGTCAGAAGGGAAGCATTGTACTGCAGATGGACCTGTCATAACCTCATCGCCACCTTTAGGTTCTTCTGTAGCTTCTCCTTTTCTGAGGGATCCTCCCTTTGCTGGCTGAGGCTTTTTCCCTGTTTCTGCCTCAGGGTGCTACCTCAATTTCTTTATTTCTAAGTAGATCAGGTTTTGCATTTCAAAGAGAGGTAGTCTTCATGGCTTTCAGATACTTCAGGGTTAGGCAATTTCTTCTTACTCCCAAAATACTTTACCAAAGACTCCCTACCTCTCTACCTGCAACTGAAGTATCAGTCTGCTTGTATGGAGTGGAAGAAATGCTAATTAAGTAAAAACAAATGTGAGTAGCTTGCTGCTGCTACCAGATGATCCAGGTAAGATATAAGGGTGGTTTATACCAGTAATACTTAGAAGAAGTTGATTTCATACGTTTAGGAAGATAAAATTCTCAAGACTTATAGACTGCCCAGATAGTTTTGGTTAGTTCCCATATTTCAATATTGTTGAAATGAATAAATTGAATGGCGTTTTATTGATATGGGAAATATAGAAAAGACAAAGTTATGAAGCTGGGGATGTGGCTCAGTGGCAGAGTTCTGAAAGAGGAAACTTCATTTTCTCTTTGCTAGCTGCTGGAAGCAATGACCGCCTCCTAGCCTACGTTTTTAGCAATCCTGAAAATTTCTGGATTCTTTCTGATATATATGAGAGCTTAGCAATTCCCCAAGATCTTATATTCTGTTCCAGACTTTAGGCTCAAGGACATGGATAACACCTAAGGCCAAAGGCCAAACAGATAACTCAAATGGCCTACTGGCAAAAAGCTAATCCAAAAGGCTGGGGTTATCCAGACTACTGTATAATCCTTGCATTTTCTATGAATATCCTTGTCACTTGATAAGTAACTCAAAGACCCAGTTTTCCTATAAAAATCCGACAAGCAGAGAGCCATATTTTATTTAGTCCTATACAAGTCCTATACAAGTGTGTGGGACCCGGGGCTGAGACCTCCAAGCCTGCTCGGGTGGGGACTGGGCCTCTTCTGCCCAGATTTCCCATTTTCCAGTAGCTAGGCGGTCACACCCAGGGACTGCCCCTGGCGCTGTGTAATACCATCAACAGCCAACATCCAGAGACTTGAAACCAAGCTCCAGGAAGCAACATCTTATAGACTAGTTCTCCCTCTGGGAGAACCTGGCAAGCTACCAAGAGTTTCCTGCCCACATGGGAGAGCCTCACAAACTCCCCATGGTGTATTCATATGCCAAAACCAGTAACAAGCTGGGTTTCATTCCCCTGACCCTGAAAGAGCCTCCAATGCTGTATCTTTGGGAAGGACAAGTCAAGAGAGGCTGCTAAAATCTCAGGGCTAAGACGAATGGAGATGTTACTGAGATCGCTAGAGAAATTTGACGATCAATAGGATGATGATACAAGGAGTGGGAAGTTTTTCCTTTCCCTTCTGCTTTTCAATAAACCTTTTAATTTTAAATTCTGAGCTAAGCAAATTTACAACTCAATATTTTCATTTTTGAAAATATTGGAAACTCTGGAAACTGAATGAACACAGGGACCTACAGTCACTGGTCCTGTGTCAGTATTTGACTTGCATGGGGAAGGCCTCAATTTGATTTCTGGCCCCAGATGGTCATATGAGCATCCCTGGGAGTGACCCTCAAGGAATAAACCAGGGATAATACCCAAGAAGCATCAGATGTGGCCAAAAATAAAGACAAAATAAGAAAGGAAAGAGGGAAAATGAAAAGAGAAAGATACAGAAAAATAAACAAATAAGGAACTCACAAGAATCTGTACATTGCTGAATTACTATAACTATTTTCAAGCATATAATATTCCCTGAGCAGTAGAATATTTACAGTCAGAGCTACACACTTATTTCTTACCTTAAAATATTAAACAAGTCAATACCTAGTGGTTGCTATAGTGTTCAAAGAAGAAATAAGAACTTGAAAAATAAATATCATGAAGCTTCAAAATGAAATGAATAACAAATCCTGAAAACTTGTGTAAGTTGAGCTTTACCTTGATGCGTGCAGGGTTCCTGGGTTACTTACAGCACAGTGGAGAGGAGAGAGACAGAAGCTTCCAGCGAGGAACACTGATTTCTCTCTGTCCATCTCTGCTTCTTGGGGATTGGCTGGGAAATCTAGGACTGCTGGGAGTTGGCTCTGGTTCTGGCTACTTGCAGGCAAAGAAAGTAAGTCCTAGACCATAGCAAGGCCTTTTGGGCCCTTCTTCCTCTCAGAAAAGAATTTCAGGAAAAGACAAGCAGTGAAGTAAAAACCAAAACAAAACAACTGGTTTTATTTGGATGTTCTGAGGAAGAGAAGTGTCTGTGTGGGAGAGAGACAGAGAGACAGAGACAGCAAGAGAAAGAGAAAGACAGAGAGGTGGAGAGAGACAGAGGCAGAGATAAAGATAGAAACAGAGACAGAGACAGACAGAGAGAGACAGAGACACAGAGAGAAACAGAGACAGAGAGAACATGCTCAAGAGAAAGCATGAGCTTCTCCAAAGTGGAGAGAGGGGATCCAGAATAGATATGAAAGTACACATCTCAAAAGGGGAGATGCAGGTGACACATGTGCTTGGCGTCACATATGATTGGCATGGACACAGGCAGCACATGGGCTCAGGCAGCATATGAGCTCTGGGTAGCCTATGCACATGCTTCTTTTGATCGAGTTGGCTTTTATTGGGTTATTCTAAGCTGCCCAAGGGCCTTTCTACCAGTAAGACTTGGTTGCTTAGGGTGGTTGCCAATGAGGTAAAATTGAGAGTAGGCGATAATATTTATTTTTTTTTAAATTTATTTATTTTTAATTAGAGAATCACCGTGAGGGTACAGTTACAGATTTATACACTTTTGTGCTTATACTTCCCTCATACAAAGTTTGGGAACCCATCCCTTCACCAGTGCCCATTCTCCACCACCCGTAAACCCAGTGTCCCTCCCACCCTCCCCAATCCCATCTCCCCCCCATCCCACCCTGCCACTGTGGCAAGGCATTCCCTTCTGTTTTCTCTCTCTAATTAGCTGTTGTGGTTTGCAATAAAGGTGTTGAGTGGCCGCTGTGCTCAGTCTCTAGCCCTCATAAAGCCCGCAACTCCCTTCCCCCACATGGCCTTCGACTACAATGTAGTTGGTGATCGCTTCTCTGAGTTGCCCTTTCCCCGGAACGTGAGGCCAGCCTCGAAGCCATGGAGTCAACCTCCTGGTACTTATTTCTACAGTTCTTGGGTGTTAGTCTCCCACTCTGTCATTCTATATACCATAGATGAGTGCAATCTTTCTATGTCTGTCTCTCTCTTTCTGACTCATTTCACTCAGCATGAAACTTTTCATGCCCATCCACTTAACTACAAAATTCTTGACCTCCTTTTTTCTAACAGCTGCATAGTATTCCATTGTATAGATGTACCAAAGTTTCCTCAACCAGTCATCCGTTCTGGGGCATTCGGGTTTTTTCCAGATTCTGGCTATTGTAAACAGTGCTGCGATGAACATACATGTGCAGATGTTGTTTCGATTGTACTTTTTTGCCTCTCTGGGATATATTCCCAGCAGTGGTATTGCTGGGTCAAATGGGAATTCAATATCTAATTTTTTGAGAGTCGTCCAAATTGTTTTCCAGAAGGGCGGAACCAGTCGGCATTCCCACCAGCAGTGAAGAAGGGTCCCTTTCTCCCCACATCCTCTCCAACAGCGGTTGCTTTTGTTCTTTTGGATGTGTGCTAGTCTCTGTGGTGTGAGGTGGTATCTCATGGTTGTTTTGATCTGCATCTCTCTGATGATTAGTGATGTAGAGCACTTTTTCATGTTAGGCGATAATATTTAAATTACTTTCCTGGCCTTTGTTCCTGCTGGAGCTTCTCTCTGAAGTGTGCCCAGGTTTCTCTGGGTCTGCGTGCCTTGCATGGATCTTATGAGGGTCTTAGTTTTTGTGTCCATAAGGTTAGTTTTTTGCAGCCTTCGGGCTATTGGTTTTATTACTTCCCAAGAATTCGTTGCTAGAGAAGGTGGGGAGCTTCCCTATCTACCTGCCTACCTGCTTCAACCCGAATAGGTATCAATAGAGAGAATGTCATAATTGTCTTTATATGTCTTATAAATCCTAGAGCAAAGTCTAAGTCTTTCACTATCTTTCCTGTGTGCTCTTTTCTGCTAACCATTACTTTTCTGTTCAAGTTATTGATTTTATAATTACCCTTAAAAAAAATGTTTTCAGGAGCCACAAAGAGAGCACATAGGTAGGGCATATGACTGACATGGGTTGAATCCTCAGCACCTTATATGGTGGCCCAAGCTGAGCACAGAGCCAAGACTAAGCCCTAATCACCACCAGGTATGACCAAAACCAAAACAACAAGTAAATAAATTTTAAGAAACTTCTTAAAATTTATATTTCTTAAAAAATAAGTCTATTTCCGGGGCTGGAGAGATAGCACAGCGGGCAGGGCGTTTGCCTTGCACGCGGCCGACCCGGGTTCAAATCCCAGTATCCCATATGGTCCCCTGAGCACAGCCAGGGGTAATTCCTGAGTGCAGAGCCAGGAGTAACCCCTGTGCGTTGCCAGGTGTGACCCAAAAAGAAAAAAAAAAAATAAGTCTATTTCTAAGGATAATAGGAGAAAAGAAATTGCATTTTATCATCTGGGCCATAGAGTACGTGCCCTAGCTCTGGTGTCAGATTTTATGCTTATTAGCTGATATTCAATCAATAGTTACTTTTTCTGTTTTCTGGGTTTTAAAAAAATAGTTATTTATCATTCAGTATGTGCCTTGAAACACTCATTTTGTTCATAATTTTCCTTTATTTTCTAAAATATACATTTTACTGAAAAATATGGTAATAGAGTATTTGAATCTAAGTACGGACATCTGACAGATCTTGTTCCTTGCTGAGAAACAATTATTTCAATATAGCTTGACAATATGGCTTTTTCTCAGACATTCTATGCTTCATTTTTCCCCTGAAGTAAGCATGCTGTTAAGAAAATTTATTCACACAGGATTCTTTATTCAAGTTACAGCCATAACAATAAACTTTCTTTCTCTTAAATCCCTCTCAGATTTCCCTCTAGTGACAGTAATGATACACTGCATCTACCAATTCAATATGGTTGGTTTAAATTTTATATATTTAAATTCATTCCCTAGTGTAGTTACTGCCACCAGAAATGAATGAATTTAGCGTATATATTTCAGATAGTGCATAGACAGACATCTTGCCATGACAGTATGCACAGTTAATCTTACCCATTTTTATGTGTAAATATTTTTAGTTGTAGAGTGACTTTGATATGAATATTTATTCTTTAGGTTTTTTTAATTATATAGTATTTTTTATTTTTCCTAGTTGTAGGCTGAAATATTTTATTGTACTTTTTACTATTGCAGGGAAATATTATCAAAAAATTTTATTGATATTTTCCCTAATTAATCATTTGTTAAAATGTTCCTGGTTCATATCATAAATAAAATATAAAAATAAAAGGTCTCTTTTTTTAAAAAAAAGAGTGAGTCTTTGACATAGATGATACATTTTATATTTTTGCTCACACTTTTTAATTAATAGAGAATTTCTCCAATAATAATGCTTTGTACACTTTTAATATATGTGGACATTCCTAACTTTATGCATAAGTTTTTTTTTGTTTTTTTTTTGTTTTTTTTTTGCTTTTTGGGTCACAACCAGCGATGCTCAGGGGTTACTCCTGGCTTTGCACTCAGGAACTACTCCTGGCGGTGCTTGGGGGACCATATGGGATGCCGGGGATCGAACCCGGGTCGGCCGCGTGCAAGGCAAACGCCCTACCCGCTGTGCTATCACTCTGGCCCCTGCATAAGTTTTCATTTAGCACAGCCCACTTTCACTTCTGTGGTTTCTAATCCAAACAAAAAGCAGGTAAAAAAATGTCCTTTTTCACTAATGTTTTAAAAATACTCTGCTCTGACACACTTTTCTGGTTTCCTTAAGAGAATGCACATTACAACAAAGATCTTAACTAGAGCAGGCAAATAATAAAGTCAATGAGCAACTGTGAAACAAATACCATCTAACAGTTTTCTGAAATTTCCTTTATGGTATAGAAAAGTTTCCAAAAAACTTAAATTATTTTTGAAGTGGATGGAATATATACCCTGAGAATAAAGAAAGAAATGTATTCTATAATCTGCTACTCATATTTAGTGACTTCATGTTGGCTATTCAACATATTAGTATTTTATATGTTTAATATTAACAAGATAGCAATTTATCTTTATTATTAATATGTTGAATAGCCAACAAGATAACAATATTTAGTATTAAATATGTTCAATAGCCAAGAGATAGCAGTTTATTCTCTTACCGATTTTTGAATAAAACTTTTTAAATATTATTTATTTTAATTTTCTTAGTTCAACAAAGTCTTTTTGTAGGCATTCTTCTTGGTGTTAATACGGTTTGAGTCTAAGAATGTATTGGTCATGTTAAAATGAAAGAAAATATATAACTGTTTTCTACCAAGATTATTTTAAGTTTCCATTTAGTTTTGTACTACATATAAAATTAGTTTTTTTATTTTTCACAACACATAGAAAAGGAAGGTGCTTACCCCACCCCCCGCCCCATATAAATAGCTGATTATCTTAATATCATTTAATGAAAAAAGATAAAATCATCTATTTTCCACTGCATTTGCAATGGCACCTTTGTAATATCAGGTGAACAAAGAAGTATTGGTTATACAAATATTGAAGGGCTAGCTGCATTTCCGATTAAATTCCATTAATTAAATTACAGTTTGTTCTAATTAAAGTACTTTAATATATTATCATAGAAGCAAATCAGTTGTAAGAATAGTACTGATAAATGACTCCAAATATGTGAGCATATGAATTTTTCTTCTCCAGAAAATACTTCACTTCTTGGCTTTTGTTAAAATTTAAATGTGTGTCAACATGATTCTCTAATTCTAAAATGCATATCTGTTTTTATTATTTCTGATATAGTGATTCACCAAATAGGCTATGTCATGTTGTAAAATGAGCAGTTTTTAATTTTCTTTCCCAGAGAAACATGAAATTGCAGAAGACTAAAAGTTAATACGCCACATTTGTTTATCTACTGACAAAAGGACAGATCCTTAGTTCATTTCCATATGTAGACTCATGAAAATGCTGCCAATAACATAGGAATACAGATATTTCTTTGAGCTATTGATTTTTATTTCAATCAGATAACTAGAAGTAGAATTGCTAGATCATGTGTTAGTTTTGAAAATTCATATTGTTTTTCATGATCATTGTATCAGTTTTCCTTTCCATCAAAGGTATAAAATTTCCCTTCTTTTAATATCTGTACCAGCATTGGTTTGCTTTTACCTTATTGAAAACAACCAACCACATGCCTTGAGGTGACATTCGATAATAGTTTTGATTTGTATTTCATTGATAATTACTGAGTTGAATCTTTTTGCTCAATTTTCAATTTGGTTATTTTTGTTTTGTTACTGAATTATATGGTTTCCTTATATTCAATCATAACCATATTACATAAGTAATCTGTAAACATTGTCTCTAGTTTGTGTTTTCACTTGGTTATGTAGAAGTTCTAGTCTAATGTAGCTTCATTGGTTATTTTATACTAATTTTAGTTGCATTTAGTATCTAGTTAAAAAAAAGTATCAGTTTCTATATTAAGTAGCTTTCTATATGTATTTCACTACAAGAATATTACAGATAACCCAAATTTTAAAATGAAAAAATAAAAAAAAAAAACTGATGCGACATTTCCCAAAGATGACCAACAAATCTCCAGTACTTTATGAAAAAGTACCTAACAACAATAATAATTGGGGAAATACAGTACTAAACACATATACCACACATAATCATCATTGTTATGAAAATTATTTATCTTCTTTCCTTTGCAGGTTGGGAAGTTTTTCCTGAACTTTGCCTTTTTCTTTAATAGTTCTGTATTTCTTTGTATTTTGAAATCTGAAGAAGAGAACTATCTAACAAACCAAATTGATCCTAAAATTCAGCACTTAAGATCTTACTTTTAAGGGGCTGGAGTGATAGCACAGCGGGTAGGGCGTTTGCTTTGCACGTGGCCAATCCGGGTTCAATTCCTAGCATCCCATATGGTCCCTTGGGCACCGCAAGGGCTAATTTCTGAAAGTAGAGCCAGGAGTGACCACTGTGCATTGCCAGGTGTGACCCAAAAACTAAAAAAAACAATTTTTTAAATCTTACTTTTAATTCCACTTCACGACAATTTATTGAAATAGAGTAGAGGATTTATTTTACTAAAATAATAGTCTATGGAATTTAAAGGAATATAAAGAAAAATAGAATTTTATTATATTTTAATATATTAAAAGACAATAAATAGGAAAATCTAACTATAGGTATAACATAATAAAAATATTACACAATACATGTATATGGTACCTGAGCATCTGAAAATATGAGATTGTAAGCAATAAAATAAGGAAAACAAGGTAAGTAAATGTAATTTTATCCTCCATTGATAATAGTATCTTAATCTCATATAAAGTTGCCTGGTTCTAATGTTTCTGTACACCATCTCAGAATTACCCAGATCAGTCAAGCTAACTCAGAAGTCCGGACTTCTAACTCAGAAGTCCGGACTTCAGGCCCTAATTAAGCTCAAAAATAGCAAATTTGCCTCCTCACCAGTGGCCTAGTTTTTAGCTTCCTCTAAACTTCCAAATTTTCATCTTTAATAGCTTTGTTTTTGAGGATGGTAATGATTTCCTACCTTTGGATCTCTCATCATTCCTTACAATTATTTTAATTCTTACTGATGTGTGTGTGTGTGTGTGTGTGTGTGTGCACATTTAAAGTTTGAACGGTTAGTTTTAGAAAGTACATTTTGTTGGGGTTTTTATACTTTTAGAGTACATATCTCTTCTTTGAAGGAATTTCCGCTTCTTTTTTCCTTCCACAATGGTAACTTTTCCCTACCAGTTCTTTTTGAGTAGTATTTGCATAGGATACATATTGGTAAATTCTTGTTCCAGATTTACCTTCTTTATATCAGAACAATATCCAGCTAAGAAATCAGAGAGCATGCTCTCCCAGTTAGGACCCATCATCTCAGATTTGTTTGGAAATAAAAGGTAACAAGAGGTCAAGTCTCTAGTAAACTAAGACATCTACAAGGGTATTAATCACAGGATGATCAACTCCTATCTTATCAGCAATTCAATTGGAGCATCTTATCTTCTGGTCAACTGAAAAGTGCTCTCTTATCACTCCAGAAGAACAAGATAAAGCCAGGAACCAGCTGCTTCTCATCCTCCTTCCCCTTCTCCCCCTTCTCCTTCTTTAACTCCTCCTGCTACTCCTTTTTTTTCTGTGTGTGTGGGGGTGTTATATGCTTTTTGTTTTTGCTTTTATTCTTAAGAGTAATTCAGAAGGAATAAACACATTTCAATAATAGATTTAATCCATAGAATTATTAACTTTTTTCTTCTTGAAAATTAGAGTTAAATAGCTGATAATAAAGAAGAAAATGTTCTTTCTTCTATTTTATTTTATTTTATTGGAGGGAGGAGTTTGAACCACACTCTGTGGTGCTTGGGGTACCATACACCTTGCCTTGGATCAGTTTCATGTAAGTCAAGCAGCTAAACCTATGTACTCACCCTCCTGCCTGGAAAAGCCCAATCTTTAATCACTTATTGCATGTCATATGCATTAGGAAATGCACAGTGGATTGGGCATTTGCCTTGCACATGGCCAACCCAGGCTCAACTCCGTCCCACTTGGAGATCCCGGCAAGCTACTGAGAGTATCCCACCCGCTCGGCAAATACTGGCAAGGTACCCATGGCGTATTCAATATGCCAAAAACAGTAACAACAAGTCTCACAATGGAGACATTACTGGTGCCCACCGAGCAAATTGGTGGACAATGGGACAATAGTGCTGCAGTGCTTATTGGAACCTTTGTGTTTGTCATGTAGTCAGGTAGACAGGGAAAGGCTCTCAGCAAGGAAACTTCGATCAACAAAACTTCTGGGAGGAAAATTCTAAGGCTGATCCACCTTGTGGATATGAAAAACAGAGACCTGATAAGACATTGAGCAGTGGACCCTGAGGAGGTTGGACCCCTCCCTATGAAGTTCCTCAAACTCTGTAGGGGTCTCTCTTTGTCCTTGGAGAAGCCCAGATTCTCTTGCATGCCTCTCTCTCTCTGTTTCTCTCTCTGTCTCCCTCTGTCTGTCTCTCTGTCTCTCTCTTTGTCTCTCTGTCTCTCACACTCTCTCTCTGTCTGTCTCTCTCTCTCACTCTCATTCTCTCTCCCTCCACACCTTCAAAATACCTCCAAATAAAATCTGTTTTAATTTGCTTTTACTTTACTTTACTTCACTGCTTATCTACTTTTTTTGCGAGCAAGACAAGAACCCAGTAACCCTGGGTCCCAGGTGGCAGAGGCAGATCGGGAGAAAGTGACTGCCTCTGTCTCCTCCCGACTCATGTGGACCACCATGGGGTCTATGGACATCACTTGGAAGCATAAAAAGCACAAGGAAAATCGCCATAAAAAATTGTAAAATCTGTGTAATATTTAATTTTCCTTCCTACGTCACCTCCAAAAAACAATCTAGTGGTGGTTTGTTTGTTTGTTTGTTTGCTTTTGTTTTTAAATGTTTATTTGAAAGGTATAGTTTGAGGTACAGAGATCAGCATTTGTTTAAAAAGCACTGAAAGTGACTTGCATAGTGAATTATTGGAATAAATCAATGAGATCCCAAATTTTAAGAACTAGAAAATTGTCACTGTCACTGTCATTCCGTTGCTCATCGATTTGCTCGAACAGGCACCAGTAACGTCTCTCATTGTGAGACTTATTGTTACTGTTTTTTGCATATCCAATACCGCCATAGGTAGCTTGCCAGGCTCTGCCGTGTGGGTGCAAAACTCTCAGTAGCTTGCCGGGCTCTCTGAGAGGGGTGGAGAAATCGAACACGGGCTGGCTGCGTGAACGGTGAATGCCCTACCACTGTGCTATTGCTCCAGCCCAGAAAAATGTATGAAATCTTTTTGACACTTCAGTAAATCATATCTTTAACACTTGCTGTGGTATACTGAATTCCTTACTATATAAATTCAGTCCTCTAATAAATAGCAATGATGATAATTACGTAAATAATAATAATAGGAGAAAAGAATATCAGAGGCCAATATCTCTTGATGTAGCAAGTCTAAAATGAAATCGGTATGCCTCTTTTGTTAGTTTTCCTTTGTTTTGTTTTAAGAGCCAAAGGAGCAGCTGCATCTATTTTCTTATGGTTTCACAGAAGAATTCATTTGAGAAAGATATAATAGAGTCATAATAATAGTATGGTCATTGCAATAGTAGGGTCATATGAAATTCAGCAGACTATATATTTGGAGTTCAGAAACTTTCTGTCAACTTTCTGCAGATCTGCTGTTTCTCTTAGTATCTTTTCTCAGGAAATTACTTATTATATATCTGGAGTCAGTACATCAAGAAATCAAGAAAACTATCCTAGTGTCTGACAATCTTCAGAATCTCTTCACTTTCTTCCCTATTCTTTAAAAACAAAAACAAACAAGCTAACAAAAACCCCAATGCTTTGTAGGAATTCCAAATTTTAGGAGGTTTTAAGTTGCACATCTCTTTCAACCTCATTAACTCCATGGAAAAATAATAAAATGAAAAGCAGAGGAAAAACTTCTGTTTGGGGGAATATGTAGTAAACACATTCATTTTTTAAAAATCTAAAAATGCTGAAAAGTACAAGACAAAACCCTTTCTTTACAAATGTGATTTTTAAAGTTAATTATGTAGAATATTTCATAAATATATAAAATTAACATCTATCATCAATAAGCTTGTGGGTCTAAAGATGAAGCAAAATATAAATGGTTCAAAGAACATGTTAGACAGAAATATTTACATATTCCAACAGACAAGATAATTTAAAAATATTAGAATGACATGAACATTATCCATTAATGTGTACTAATATACTTCTTAAAGAATTAAAATGGTTTATCACAATAAATTGAGTCTTTGAAATTGTCCACTGTTTTACCGAACAGTGAAGTTTATTTATTCTACTTTATTTACTAGGTGACAAAAGTTTTTTCTTTGACTTTCTGGAAGCTAACTTCCATCTTCAGATTATAAATATTTAACAACTAAAGAAGTATTCAAACATATACCCATAGAGAATTGCATAACTCTTTCTAGATAACATCCAGTAGTATAGTTTTGTTTTGTTTTTTTTTTAAAAAAAGCACTCCAGGCTGGAGAAATAGTAGCGGGGTTAAGTGCTTTCCTTGAATGTATCTGACCTGAGTTCAGTAGAGCATCAACAAAGTACCTCCATGTATGACCCTGGATTATGGCATGGAGCATGGGTATTCCCAACATCTCACAATCTAAGTAGCAGGGTATCCACAGACCTTAGCATTAAATTACTGATCCAATTGTCAAAATTCCTAAGGAGTGATCCCTAGGTGATCCCTGAGAACTGCTTGAAAATACAATCAAAAATCCCACTCACTTACCCGTTCTTCCAGCATCTGTTTCTTTTTCCTTCTTTCCTCCCTTCCTCCCACCCTTTCTCCCTTCTTTCCTTTCCTCCCTCCCTCCTTGCCTCCCTCTCTCCCTCCCCTCCCCCTCCCTCCCTTCCTTCCTTCCTTCCTTCCTTCCTTCCTTCCTTCCTTCCTTCCTTCCTTCCTTCCTTCCTTCCTTCCTTCCTTCCTTCCTTCTTTTTTGTTTGGATTTTGGTGTACACCCAGTGCTCAGGACTTACTCCTGGCTCTGTACTAAATCATTCTTTTATTTTATTTTTTTTTTTTTGCTTTTTGGGTCACACCTAGTGATGCTCAGGGGTTACTCCTGGCTCTGCACTCAGGAATTACTCCTGGCGGTGCTTGGGGGACCATATGGGATGCCGGGGATTGAACCCGGGTCGGCCGCGTGCAAGGCAAACACCCTACCCGCTGTGCTATCGCTCCGGCCCCTGTACTAAATCATTCTTGACAAGGAACCATGTTTAATGCCAGAGATCAAACCCAGGTCAACCACATGCAAAGAAAGCACTATTTGCTTTGCTACACCTTGCTACACTATCTCACTGGCCCTATATGTATTTTTCTTACCAATGTTCACCTATATCATCATAAATAGTTCTCAAAATTTATTCACATTAAAAAAATGGTCTTGCTCTTCTATATCATTAATTTATATAGGTTCAGGATGGGTTAATTAATATGCACAAATCTCCTTATAGTGGTTAGCAAATGTAGAGCCATTTGGTATTAAGCAACTACTAGACCAGAAAATTAATGTCTGTCTGGAATTTTTATAAGGCACCTAGGATTAGTTCATAACAGGATTCTATTATTTATTCTTGCATATAAAATTTGGCAGCATAAATATCCTAGGAGTGCATCTCCAGGTCTTCTTCAAATTTCACCCAAGTTCTTTTTTTTTTCTTTTATTGAATACCATGTGGAAAGTTACAAAGGTTTCAGGTTTAAGTCTCAGTTATACAATGCTCAAACACCCATCCATTCACCAGTGCACATATTTCACCACCAAAAATCAAAGTATATCTCCACCCCGCCCCCCACATCCCCAGCTCCCCACCCCGCCTGTGTAACTGATAAATTTCACTTTACTTTCTCCTTATTTTGATTACATTCAATATTTCAACACAAAACTCACTATTATTGTTTGGAGTTTCTCCCACTTAAAGTTGAACCTGCTGAAAAGGAAGCATTTGATAACTTGTTTTCTATTGATGAGAATGAAGTGATATGAGGTCAAGTGGCCGCACTAGCAGCCACACGGTTTTGGATTTCTGTATTTTAGTAACTAAGTCCAGAGAAATATCTGCCAGAAATTGCATCATTGCAAACTTGTACTTCTCAGATATATTATATTGCACATATGAGTGCAATCTTTCTATGTCTGTCTCTTTCTTTCTGACTCATTTCACTCAGCATGATACTTTCCATGTTGATCCACTTATATGCAAATTTCATGACTTCATGTTTTCTGACAGCTACATAGTATTCCATTGTGTAGATGTACCAGGGTTTCTTTAGCCAGTCATCTGTTTTTGGGCACTCTGGTTTTTCCCAGATTGTGGCTATTGTAAACAGTGCTGCAATGAACATAGAAATGCAGATGTCATCTCTACTATACCTTTTTGTCTCTCCGGGATATATTCCCAGAAGTGGTATTGCTGGGTCAAATGGAAGCTCAATTTCTAATTTTTTGAGAATCGTCCATATTGTTTTCCAAAAGGGCTGAACCATTCGGTATTTCCACCAGCAGTGAAAGAGAGTCCCTTTCTCCCCACATCCATGCCAACACTGGTTGCTTTTGTTCTTTTGGATGTGGAACAGTCTCTGTGGTGTGAGGTATATCTCATTGTTGTTTTGATCTGCATCTCCCTGATGATTAGTGATGTGGAACATTTTCTCATGTGCCTCTCAGCCATTCGGATTTCTTCTTTGAGAAAGTTTCTGTTCATTTCATTACCCCATTTTTTGATCGGGTTGGCAGTTTTCTTCTTGTGGAGTTCACCCAGTGCATTGTATATCCTTGATATCAACCCTTTATCTAATGGGTACTGTGTAAATATCCGTTCCCATTTTGTAGAATGTCTTTGTACTTTGATCACTGTTTCTCTTGAGGTGCAGAAGCTTAGTTTGAGACAGTCCCATTTATTTATCTCTGTTTTCACTTGCTTGGCCAGTGGCGTGTCATCTTTGAAGATACCATTGGCTTCAATGTCATGGAGAGTTTTGCCGACCTTGTATTCAATGTACCTTAGGGATTCTGATCTGATGTTGAGGTCTTTAATCCATTTTGATCTGAATTTTTTACATGGTGATAGGTGGGGGTCTAAGCCCATTTTTTTTTGCATGTAGCTGTCCAGTTTTGCCAGCACTATTTGTTAAACAAGCATTCCTTGCTCCACTTCACATTTCTTGCTCCCTTATCAAAGATTAGATGATCATATATTTGGGGGGATATGTCAGAGTATTCAACCCTGTTCCATTGGTCTGCAACTCTTCCTTTGTTCCAGTACCGTGCTGTTTTAATGACTACCGCTTTGTAGTAGAGTTGGAAGTTGGGGAGGTTGATTCTTCCCATTTTCTTTTCCCCAAGAATTGCTTTAGCTATTCGTGGGGGCTTATTGTTCCATGTGAATTTCAGGAACACTTGCTCCATTTCTTTGAAGAATGACAAGGGTATCCCCATAGGGATCACATTGAATTTGTACAATGCTTTGGGGAGAGTTGCCATTTTGACAATGTTAATTCTTCTAAACCATGAGCAGGGGATATCTTTCCATTATTTTGTGTCCTCTTTTATTTCCTGAAGTAGCGTTTTGTAGTTTTCATTATACAAGTCCTTTACCTCCTTAGTTAAGCTGATTCCGAGGTACTTGATATTTTGAGGCACAATTGTGAATGGGATTGCTTTTATCATGTCGCTTTCTTCTCTCTCATTTTTTGCATAAAGGAAAGCCATGGACTTTTGGGTATTGATTTTATGGCCTGCAACTTTACTATACGAGTCTATTGTTTCTAGGAGTTTCTTGGTAGAGGTTTTAGGGTTCTCTAAATATAGTATCATATCATCTGCGAATAGTGAGAGCTTTATTTCTTCCTTTCCTACCTGAATGCCCTTAATATCTTTTCTTGCCTAATCGCTATTGCAAGTACTTCCAATACTATATTGAACAGAAGTGGAGAGAGTGGGCATCCTTGTCTCGTCCCTGTTCTCAGAGTGAAGGCTCTTAGTTTTTCCCCATTGAGGACGATGCTTGACATAGGCTTGTGATAAACGGCTTTGACTATATTGAGGAAGGTCCCTTCTATACCCATTTTGGTAAGAGTTTTCATCATAAATGGGTGCTGAATCTTGTCAAATGCTTTCTCTGCATCTATTAATATGATTATATGATCTTTATCTTTTATTTTGTTGATATGATGGATTATGTTGATTGATTTCCAAATGTTAAACCATCCTTGCATCCCCGGGATGAATCCCACTTGGTTTTGGTGTGTGAACTTTTTGATGAGTTTTTGAATTCTATTTTCTAATATTTTGTTGAGAATCTTCGCATCTGTGTTCATCAGGGATATAGGCCTGAGTTTTCTTTTTTTGTGGTGTCTTTGTTTGCTTTTGATATTTTGATATTAGGGAGATACATGAAAGTAGTTATCTTTCTTACTATGTGGCTTGACTCCTTACTCATAGACCAATAACCATGTCTATTTCCTCTGAGGATATTATTGGTACCAATATGTAAATGGAGGCAGCTAAATTTTATTTATTCATTCATATATATTTTAATAGAATCACTGTGAGATAGATAAAAACTTTCATGATTAAGTTTTAGTCATACAATGATCAAGAATCCATCCCTCCACCAGTGTGAATTTTCTACCACCAATGTTCCCAGTATCTCTCCCATCAGCTCCACCCCATCCCACCCTCTGCCTTTGCCTCTGTGGCAAGCACCTTCCTTCTTACTCTGTCTCTCTGCTCTTGGGCATTATCATTTACAATGCCGATACTAAGAAGCCATCATGTTTGTTCCCTTGTTTACTTTCAGCACGTATATCCCATCCTGAGCGAACCTTCCAACCATCACTTAGCATGATACTCTCCATATCCATCAAATTATAAGCAAATTTCATGATTCATATTTTCTAACAGCTGGATAGTATTCCATTGTGTAGATGTACCAAAGTGTCTTTTTTTTATTTTATTGAATCACTATGAGATAGTTACAAGCTTTAATGTTTCAGTTACAGTCACACACTGATCAAACACTCATCCCTCCACCAGTGCACATTCCCCACCACAAATATCCCCGGTATATCCCCTTTTCCCACCCTCCCGCTGCCTCCATGGCAGACAAATTTTCCTATACTCTCTCTCTACTTTTGGGCATTATGATTTGCAATACAGATACTTAGAGGTTATCATGTTTAGTCCATTATCTACTTTCAGCACACATCCCCCATCCCAATTGATTCACAAGACATCTGTACTCAGGCACTCAGGTTGTTTCCAAATTCTGGCTATTGTGAACAATGCTGCAATAAACAAAGAAGAATCACCTAAATTTTAGCATAGAGGTTATCAATCCTGAGCACATAGAGATATTCTCAAATAAGACATTAATAACTAAGTTACACAATGTATTGTCTGATAGGTTCTACTAATAAGAAAGACATGTGACTTCAATAATATAAGCATATCATCATGTAAACAAAACAGTTTCAATAAAAATATTAATTACAGCAAATTAATAGTTGAAAATATCAGTTGCAAAAGCAGAGTCTACTAATGTGTTTATTAAAGATTAGAGGACATGGATGGAGAGATAATATAGTGAGTAGGGCCTTGCACATGACTGACTTGGGTTTCAATCCCTGGTACCCCATATGATCCCTCGAGGCTAGCCAGGAGTGATCCCTAAGTGCAGAGCCAGAACTAAGGCTTGGACATATCTGGGTGATGCTCCCAAACAAAAAAAATTAAAATGAAGGCAGAGAACTTGAAGTTAAGACACTCCATTTTGTGTGACTGGCCCCAGTTAAATCCACCAGCACCACATATGGTCCGCAAGCAACTTCAGGAGTGAATTATGAGCACAGAGCTACTGAGAAACACTGGATGTGTTCCCCATACAAACTGTTACTGTCACTGTCATCCCGTTGATCGTCGATTTTCTCAAGCATGCCCAGTAACTTCTCCATTCATCCTAGCCCTGAGATTTTAGCAGCCTCTCTTTACTCATCCTTCCCAACAGTTCTGCATTAGAGCATTAGAGACTCTTTTAGGGTCAGGAGAATGACACCCATCATTGTTACTGTATTTGGCATATGAATACGCCATGGGGAGCTTGCCAGGCTCTCCTGAAAAAAAAATCCAGTTTAGGAATTTAAATTCTATTTTTTTTTTTTGCTTTTTGGGTCACACCCGGTGATGCACAGGAGTTATTCCCGGTTCACACTCAGGAATTACTCCTGGCGATGCTTGGAAGACCATATGGGATGCTGGGAATCTAACCTGGGTCAGCAGCATTCAAGGCGAACGCCCTACCCGCTGTGCTATCACTCCAGCCCTTAGGAGTTTAAATTCTCAACAACACCTAAGACCATACATTCCCTTTACCATATAAAAGTTGGGGGCCAGCAAGATGGTAAACTGGGGGGTCAGGAATTTAGGTGGGAGGGAGAGGACTATTAGCAATATACCAGCAGGAAACCTGAATATTTAATTTTAAAATTACTGCTTCTGAGAACTGGAGACATGTAGTACAGCTGGACTTGCCTTGAATGCCACAGAACCTGGTTCAATTCCCTCTATTACATTTTCCAATTAAGTCTTCTATTAGTGTCCAATTACAATGTATGGAATTCTTTGCCCAGAGTCATCATAATCAAAAGGTTACAGGAAAATCAATATAGAGGTAGTGCCCAGGTGATAGTGCAGCAGGTAGAGCACTTGCCTTGTATGTGGCTAACCTGAGTTCAATTGCTGGTTCCTCATATGGGAACCTGAGCTCAGGGTCAAAAGAAGTCCTAAACAAAACCAGGTATAACTCTAAACCCAAAAACATCATCAAAAAGAAAATAATGGCTATATATATTATTGACTTCTTCCAAACTTAGCCCCTGTTCATGAATCCAGTTAATAAGCATGTAAGGAATGAGATTCTTATAAAAATGTTATCATCCATTATATACCTATTCTTCACTCAAGATGTGTCTGTATACTTACTGTATACACCTAACAGAGAGAGCAAGAGCGATAGAGAGAACAGGAAAAACAAGACCACAGGAATAAAAATTCCCCAACAGATCTGTGGCATACAAAATATGTTTGATCTTCTGTTCAATTAAATAATAGTACATGTTTACAAACCGGGACATTTCACATAAATACATCAGCTAGTCTCAAAATGTGCATGGCAATATTTGGCTTGGGGATTGACTATCCCCTAAAGATAGGGTATAGTCTACTAGCTTCTATTACCTACCTATCGAACACAAATCAGAGAAGTTTGAAAACAAAGCTTTGGAAATACAGCACACCTTACAGTCAACATTGATGGCATCAGACTGACAAACAACAAATAAAAATAGACCCAGAAGAAAGATAAGTTCCTTCCTTTTTTATTCATCAGAAAATAGACTATTAAAATTTATACCGTTTATAAAATAATTAGAAACATGGTTAAAAAGAAGTAATTGTTAATTTCTTATATCATTTGTGTCACTTAGTTTCTTAAATCACTTTTTAGTGTCAAGTTTGATAATTTTCTGAAGAGTCCATCATCAATGTCTATACCTAAAAGTATTATTTGTATGTTAATTTTTAGTTATTATTTGAAGTATTAATTTTTAGTTCTTTCCTCATAATTTTAAAGCATCAATGTTTATATCAATTTATATCAATCATTAATCCTATTATATCAGTCATAGGAGTTTCTAGCCACTGAGAAGAAAAGTGGAGCCACAGGTTTTATAATAATATTTTCCAGATCTAAAATCTGTTCTCTGGGCTTAGTGGTAGAGCACAGCCTTGCATGCATGAGGCCCGGAGTTCTTCTTGAAGTAGCATCCCCCCAACACTCACAAACTCAAATAAATAGCAGTTCCCATCTTAAAATCACTGTATCACTGGCACTGTCATTGTATTGCTTATCGATTTGCTTGAGAAGGCGCCAGTAACGTCTCCATTCATCCCTAACACATGCTAGTGTAGCCCGATGATGTATCAGGGGCACTTTCAGGGTCAGGGGAATGAGGACCCTTGTTACTGTTTTCGGCATATTGAGTATGCCATGGGTAGCTTGCCAGGCTCTGCCATACGGACGCGACACTCTCAGTAGCTTGCCGGGCATTCCGAGAGGAATGGAGGCTTTTGGGGCAGCCTCTAATTAATTGTCTTTACAGGTGTTCCCAGTCTACAGAATGTAAGCTTTTGACCGACTGGCATGTTGTAATGATCTGCACACTGACAAACATGCATCTTAAAATATCACTCAAAAATCCAGTGGTTTTTATATACTGTATTCATATGATTAGTAAACCAATAATATAGCAACCATATACATCTATAATTTCCTTTATTCTCTCACTTATTGTAGATAGGTTTTCATTTCTACTAACAGAGATAAGTCAATGGTCAGATCACAAAACTAAATTTCCAACCCTTGTTCCCACTAATGATGAAATATTAAAAAAAAAGAAAAGAAAAAGAAAAAAGAATCAGAATAAAATGCAAACAAAACCATCAAATCAAAAATGTCTCTCACAGAGAACCAAGAATAGACATGTCTGGAGTAAACAACACATGAGGTTTTCTCTCGTTTTCCTCCTAAACAGCATAAATTAAAAACTAGTGTTAAGTGATGCTTGTTAAGTGGCATCATCAGATGGATGGTCAAACAAATAAAAATCTGTGGTGGATTTGTATCGATTCCTGCTTTCCCTAGCTCCTTTGATATTGTATATAAGTGATATATGATCCTTCTCACTGATCTTCCCTTTCATTCTGGTAAGCCTAGAAACATAAAAAGTAAATTGCTACTTTAACTAAATCCATTCAATATTGGGAGAATATAATTCTAACTCTAATATAAGATCTATTGCTAACTTCCACATCTAGGAAGGAATGGCAAAAAGTAGCAGTAATATAATTTTTGATTATATATTTTGGTTCAGGGACTGCACACAGACATGCGCAGGTATTACTCTGTCCTTAGGGATTACTCCTGGCAAGCTTGGGGGACCATATGCGGTGCTGGGAATCAAATCCGGGTTGCTGCATGAAAGATAAATGCTCTATCCACTATACTACCTAGCCAGCTCCAAAATATCAAAGATATGAAACACAGGATTGTCAAAAGTGTACTAATTACTTTACATGTTATTAAAAACCTTGAGCTATTTTTATTTTATGTTTTAAAAATACATGAGAGAGGTAGATGGGGAATATCTGTTGAGTACCCTGCAAGCTTCAAATTGCTTCAAACCCCAAGAAACATCAGATGTTGCAGAATAATCATGATTGTTGGAAAAAATCTTTTAAAATCACTCCTTGAGGCTAGAATTGGTAAACAAAGAAAAATAAGTCCATGTTAGAGAAAAATATTCAACATCTTTATACAATATTCTAAAATCAATCATGAGTCTAATACAGTTCATAATTTCACATTGTATTAATAGCCTTTATTCATTTAGAGATTCCATATATTGACAAAGATTGTGATAGAAAATATCCCACTGGTTAATATAGAACATCAGGCTAAAAATTTTAAATGCAACAAGGTGCAGATATACATTGAGTATCATAAGCTTGGGTTCAATTTTCAGCACAACAAACTGTCCCCCAAGCTCCATGATGAATAAAACCCAGGCACACAGCAAGTAGCCTCTGTGTAACATAGGGTGTGGCCCCCAAACCAAGTTTGTTTGCATGTGTGTGTGTGTGTGTATGCATTCCAATGCATCTGAAAATAAAAATCGAATAAACTATTAATAAAGATATGACTTAAATTAGAATAAATTAAATAAGTTTATCCTCCTATACAGATGAAAAGCTTCTTATGAAGGAAACCATTTTTAATGATACCTGAGGATAGGTTTTTTATTTTTGGGTCACACCCGGCAATGCACAGAGGTTACTCCTGGCTCTGCACTCAGGAATCACCCCTGGTGGTGCTCAGGGGACCATATGGGATGCTGGGAATCGAACCCGGGTCGGCCGCGTGCAAGGCTACCTGCTGTGCTATTGCTCCAGCCCCCTGAGGATAGTTGAAATGGGAAAAGATTTAGAAAACTAGTAGGTTAAATACATAAAGTAAAAACATAAGAGGTGGAGAAATTAGTTGGTGAACAATGATTATATTCAAGAAAGAACAAACAAAAATAAGTGCTTCATCTCTCAATTTCTCATAAACTCACAAGAAGTGAGGATAAATGACACTGAAACTCTTAACTAATATTTTTTATAAAATAATTATTTGATCTCTTCAACTACCACATTACTTTCCCCGTGATGTCCCACATTGCCAATACCTTTAATCCTGACTCTGGATGTTTTATCCTATAACTTTATTAATTTTGAAGAAGAGATTATGCTTCCTTCCTTCCTGACAAGCACTAATAGAGAGGTGTGCTAGAATCAGTTTGTACTTTGTCTCATGGGTTCTCACTTTTCATGTTCCTACCCTGTTCTATAACCAATGACATCATGTTATTGAAATTGAGCTTAACAGTACAAAATCAGGGCTTAAAAATGATCATTAAAAATAACTGCACTAATCAAACAATAAATTATTAATGATTTATCATTAATGATTTTTCTCTTTTTCTTTTTTTTGTTTGAAGTAAAATAGTCTTTAGTGAAAGAAATTTAGAAATATATGGGGAGGGAATAGAGATAATGATTACTTCTTGTATGAGTCAATAAAATCTTTGCAATTCTAATCACTGTTATTATAAAAGTTTACTTAACCCATACATAACTAAACCCAAGTTATGTAAGTAAAAGTAAACTTAAATGATTAAGATACTAAAAAGATTTTGAGAAAAAAATGCTACCCACTAACCATCCCTTTATACCAGTACTTGTTATAAGCTAATCCTCTCAATCAAGAAAACAAATAAAGAATGGATATTTATGAATAACTTTGGATCCAGTAGTAAATTAACTTTTCCCTTATTCCTAATACTAGACAAAGACTATTTTATGACTAGTTCCACTTGGGTCTATATAGGTTAATATAGGTTATAATTACTTCTCTGTGCCCTTTGCTTTAGTGCCATAGATTGAGTTTATTATTAAAACCCATGTCCTACTCCCAGGAGAGTCAACTGCATACTTCGACAACATTATACTTTGAAAATATACTGAGGCACTCATTGAATTTTCACAAGTCTTTAAACAGGACTGCAAGACCTAATTTTTTTTACAATGCTACTCTTTTCCAATGTGTTGAATACAATTACTTTAATTTTACTTTAATGTTTGTTTGGGGTCATAACTAATAGTTCTGGGAGAGCTCTGCATGCCACAATCATAAGAACCTGTTTCAGATTACTTTTTTGGTTACCACCTACACTGATTAGCTATTTGTGATAAGCCTTATTTATAGATGGGAATAGTGAGTTATTTATATTTTGACTATATATTATAGGAATAATCAGATATTATGTGCTAATTACTATATTTTTCTTTACTTAAGGCCAATTCTACACACTGTCTGTCAAAGCAATTAGTATTGAGTTTAATTAGTGGAGACTTAATAGCCATGTGTTTTTCAGTGTTTTAGTATTTAACTCTCTGACAACTCCTTTGCACATTTAATATTCAGAAGTTTCCTGGGAAGTTAGGCTCACTATTTAGAAAATGCTTACTTTTTCCTAGAATAATTTTAGACACCATTATAAAACATCTTTTAAATGTGTTTATCTGTTTTTTTATTTAGTTATTTTGTGTGTTTGGTTTGGTTTGCTTTGGTTTGGTTTGGGCAATGCTCAGAGCTTTCGTCTGGTTCTACACTTTGGAATCAATCCTAGCAACAGTGCTCCATGAACCAAATGGGATGCTAGAGATTGAACCCAGTTTCCCCCTATACTACTCTTCGTCTCCATCACTGTACTGTATCACTGTCATCCCGTTGTTCATCGATTTACTTGAGCAGGCACCAGTAACATCTCCATTTGTCCCAGCCCTGAGATTTTAGCAGCCTCCCTCCTTTCTCGTCTTTCCCAATAACTGGAGGCTCTTTCAGGGTCAGGGGAATGAGATCTGTTATTGTTACTGTTTTTGGCATATAGAATACACCACAGGGAGCTTCCCAGGCTCTGAGATGCAGGTGGGATACTCTTGGTAGTTTGCCGGGCTCTCTAAGACACAGACACACACAGACACACAGACACACAGACACACACACACACACACACACACACATATTTCCCTCTATGATTTTATGGAAAATGGGTAGGGAGTGTCATGATGTGTCGCTTTGTGGCTTCATGATCCAGAATTATGTTCACTCATGCATAAAGCTTGGCCCTCGTGTGGAAAGCGGCCTGGAGCATAGCAGTGGTTGAGTAGTGGAGGTCTGCTGCCAGGGCTGGGTCCCTCGGGGTGGGGAGGTCTCTCACTCAACCTCCTCTGGGGCTCCCCGAGTGGAAACAGCCTCTGGCATGGAGTCCAGTGACATGGTTATAGGAGCCTCAATTTATACTCCCTTCTGGGAGAAGCAGTTGTGAATTCTGGAAAATGGCCGATGAGATTATCTGGCGTCCTCTGGTCTCCATAAAACATTAAAAAGAAAATATTATTCTTCCAATATGAGAGGATGGAAAAATTCAGTACTATCTAGCCAATGTCATAGAATAATCAGCAATCAAATGAGATGTACAAAAACTGTGGAAATTTAGTTTCTATTGTTTGTTGATACCTTTTGTTTTAAGACAAAAACAGAATTGCCATGTTGGAACTACCTTTTAGATATTAATTTGCCTCACTAGAATATTCTTTCCTAGATGAAAAATAAAGGTTGATAATAATATCTGTTGCACTCACCAGAGCTTTCTAATTACCAAGAAATTACTGGCTAAGTCCGATGATAAACTGCCTGCTTGAGTTAGAGATGCTTCAAAAGTTGATATGTTCTTGACCTCAATTGCCACTTCAGTTTTTAAAAGCAAAAATTAAAGGACTTAATGTTTTCTGAAGATTTCACTATTATAGTGGCATAAAAAATATAAAAAGACATGACATAGAATAGTGACCTAACTGGTAATTATGCCATGCCCATAATCCTTACTGAGATCCTTAAAACCATAATAACACTCAAAGGTCAAGTCTTTGGAGAAGTACAAGGAAACTATCATAGAATGTAGTGATTGGCTCCAAAAACATAACAAAAAATGTTTTTTTTGGGAAATCTTCCTGCAAATCACAGAATGATGACATATTACGAGATTATGAGAATAAAACATTATGAGAATAAAATCATGTGAAAGTATTCATTTCAGCAAGGAAATATTAGTGCAGGCTTAATATTACAACCATACAAATAAGGTTTTTTTATATATGTATATTTCACTAGTCACAGTATATTTCTGATAAAATTGGCAATATTCTATATGGACAAGAGGTAATCAAGATCACCTCTTGATTAGTTTGGAAGTAATCAAGCTTCAGTGGAATCCTTGACTACCTTCAGATAAATATAATGCTCTATTTTAATCTCCAAAAAGGATTTGGAAACGGGAATCTTATCTGAGTTTGAAATTTCATATAGGCCAGAAAATCTTGCACTCATTGCTTATGTATTCATGTAATGGACTGAGGGTTTGCCTTGCCAACAAGTAATAGGTCTACAAGTCACAGTACCATAAATACTGTATTTAGTGTTCAAACCTTAAAAATTCCAAACAGGGGCCTGAGCTATAGTACAGAGGGTAGGGCATTTGCCTTGCACACGACCCACCCAGATTCAATCCCCTGCATCTCATATGGTTCCCCAAGCACCACCAGGAGTAATTCCTGAGTGTAGAGCCAGGAGTAACCCTTGACTATCGCTAGGTGTGCCTCCAAAAGGCAAAAATTAAAAAAAAAAATCCAAACCACCTATTGAGGATTCATGTTTAGTTAATATAGTCACTAAAATATTTAATTGTTACTGAGAAATATCACTACAATATTATATCTAATTCAGAGGCAAAGGTAAAAACTAAAGAATGTAGAACTTAAAACTTAAAATTAGTCAAGTTCTTTAATGTGCTTGGATTTCCCCTACTTACCATCTGCCACTTGTTCTGCAGATGGGACTATCTGTGTGGTGATACAAAATCCCTCATTGTTTTGTGACAGACACAGACCAAACCACAAATCTACTGACATAACTTCCTCTTGAGAATCTGTTTCTTTTTTGCCAAATAGATAAGAAATATTACATGTGAATTATCAAATAAATCCAGTCTTTCCTATAAAATAAATTCTGAAGAGCTTTTCCACAGTATCATCCTATTCGACTCTTTATCTTATAAAACATGGAGAAATAAATCATGGTCTATTAGAAGATACTTTAGAAGAGACAGCTCTTTGATCTCAGCACATAATATATCACACTGTCCATAGCTAACATATTAACAAATTACTAAATATTTAACTCTATTATCTACTTATTCCTAAGAAGTAAAATGAAAAGTCTATTTACATGAGTGCTGTTGTACTCTGCTTTCAATCAGGGATTTCTAGAACAACATAACTAATGAAATATACTTAGTTTCTTCAGATAATAAGTTTTTATCCACTTTATTTTGGATGCCTTTCCTTAATGTCAGTTTCCTATAATTGATGTCAATTCTCTGAATAATTAAGTCACCTACTCAGTAGCATTTTGCTAGGAAATTGCCTAATGGGTAGTAAAAAGGCTAAAATATTACAATCCGTACACTAGTTAATCTACTATATATAACAAATTAGTCCAAAATGCCAAGGTACAAAACAATACATGTTTTATCTTATGCTTTTCTGTGAGTCAAGATTTTTTTTTAAATTTTTTATTGAGTCACCATGTGGAAAGTTACAAAGTTTTCAGGTTTAAGTCTCAGTTATACAATGCTCGAATACCCATCCCTTCACAAGTGCTCATATTCCACCACCAAGAATCCCAGTATAGCTCCAACCCGCCCCCCCACACCCCTAAACCCCCCACGCCCCTAGACCCCCTACCCTTAGCCCCCCCACCATTAGACCCCCCATCTGTGTAACTAATGAATTTCACTTTACTTTCACTTTGATTGCATTCAATATTTCAACAAAACTCACTATTATTGTTTGGAGAGTCTCTCCCCTAAAGTCAGACCTGCTGAAAAGGAAGCATTAGATAATTTCTTTTCCGTTGCTGAGGATGAAGAGGTATGAGGTCGAGTGACCACACTTAGCGGCCTCTCAGTTTTGGGTTTCTGTAATTTAGTATTTTAGTAACTAAGTCCAGAGAGATATCTGCCAGAAGTTGCATCGTTGCCAACTTGTACTTCTCAGATATATTATATTCCACATATGAGTGCAATCTTTCTATGTCTGTCTCTTTCTTTCTGACTCATTTCACTCAACATGATACTTTCCATGTTGATCCATTTATATGCAAATTTCATGACTTCATGTTTTCTGACGGCTACATAGTAGTCCATTGTGTAAATGTACCAGAGTTTCTTTAACCAGTCATCTGTTTTGGGACACTCTGGTTTTTTCCAGATTCTGGCTATTGTAAACAGTGCTGCAATGAACATAGAAATACATATGCCATCTCTACTATACCGTTTTGCCTCTCCGGGATATATTCCCAGGAGTGGTATTGCTGGGTCAAATGGAAGCTTAATTTCTAATTTTTTGAGAATCGTCCATATTGTTTTCCAAAAGGGCTGAACCAGTCGGCATTCCCACCAGCAGTGAAGAAGAGTCCCTTTCTCCCCACATCCACGCCAACACCGGTTGCTTTTGTTTTTTGGGATGTGGGCCAGTCTCTGTGGTGTGAGATGATATCTCATGGTTGTTTTGATCTGCATTTCCCTGATGATTAGTGATGTTGAACATTTTCTCATGTGCCTCTCAGCCATTTGGATTTCTTCTTTAGGAAAGTTTATGTTCATCTCATCACCCCATTTGTTGATCGGGTTGGCAGTTTTCTTCTTGTGGAGATCAACCAGTACATTGTATATCCTTGTTATCAACCCTTTATTGGATGGGCACTGCATAAATATCCTTTCCCATTCTGTAGATTGTCTTTGTACTTTGGTCACTGTTTCTCTTGAGGTGCAGAAGCTTCTTAGTTTGAGATAGTCCCATTTATTTATCTCTGTTTTCACTTGCTTGGCCAGTGGCGTGTCATCTTTGAAGATACCTTTGGCTTCAATGTCGTGGAGGGTTTTGCCGACCTTGTCTTCAATGTACCTTAGGGATTCTGGTCTGATGTTGAGGTCCTCAATCCATTTTGATCTGACTTTTGTACATGGTGATGGAAGTACTTGCAATAGCGATTAGGCAAGAAAAAGATATTAAGGGCATTCAGGTAGGAAAGGAAGAAATCAAGCTCTCACTATTCGCTGATGATATGATATTATATTTAGAAAACCCTAAAACGTCTACCAAGAAACTCCTAGAAACAATAGACTCGTATAGTAAAGTTGCAGGCTATAAAATCAATACCCAAAAGTCCATGGCTTTCTTATATGCAAATAGTGAGAGAGAAGAAAGCGACATGATAAAAGCTATCCCGTTCACAATTGTGCCTCAAAAATCAAATTTTTTTTGATTTTTTGACAAAAAATATATATTTTTTCTGAACTTACTATTTTTCTTCTATCTATTACCCAGGGGAAATGGTGATCTGCTTACCTCGGAATCAGCTTAACTAAGGAGGTAAAGGACTTGTATAATGAAAACTACAAAATGCTACTTCAGGAAATAAAAGAAGACATGAGGAAATGGAAAAATATCCCCTGCTCATGGAGTGGAAGAATTAATATTGTCAAAATGGCAATTCTCCCCAAAGCATTGTACAAATTCAATGCGGTCCCTATAGGGATACCCTTGTCATTCTTCAAAAAATGGAGCAAGCACTCCTGAAATTCATATAGAACAATATGCCCCCACGAATAGCTAAAGCAATTCTTGGGAAAAAGAAAATGGGAGGAATCAACCTCCCCAACTTCCAACTCTACTACAAAGCGGTATGTGGAGAGCCTCCACGGGACCGTGCTTTGCAACAACAGTTGCACTGTGCTTGTAAATTGCACCTTTCTTGGTAAACAACACCTGTGTGCTTCGAAAACCATTCCTAATAAGGAAACAGGATGTCTTGCCACGCCCATAAGCTGTAACTAACCTATCAGATGCAGACACGTGGGCGAAAACAAGCAGCGAGAGGTATATAAGGAGGGAAGCTGCCTAGCTAGGGGTCCCCCCTGGTTCCTTTTCCTTAGTTCGTCCTTAGTCCATGCTTCGTTCGTCCTTTTTTCTGTTTGCATGAGAAGGTTTCTTAATAAATAGCTGGAAGAAGAATCTCCGGGTTGCGTGTTTTCTTACAGCTGGCGTCCCTGGGTCGGCGCGAACTATCAACTAAAGGTAAGAATAAGCGTTCGGTGCGCCCCACTTTAGAAGGTGAGCGGGAGATCAGGATTTTTTTGTGTGTGCTGCGGTTTAGAATCCTAGCAGCAATCCCCCACTAAGATGGGACAGATTCTGGGCCTTCCCAAGATCTTTCGTATTTTCTCGAGCCAGACTGAACAGGGCAAGTCATTTGTGGATTTCGTTCAGTCTCTCTCCCACAGAATAGGAAACCCGGAACTCTACGTTTCCAGAGACCAACTCCGGTCCTGCCTTAAAGTAGTTTATGAGGTTAACCCATGGTTCCCAGACGAAGGAACTCTAGAAAGCAGGATTTGGAGACAAGTTAGGAAAAATGTCTATAAGGTATCTAAGAAAGGGACTGAGATCCCCGTGGAATTCTGGACTACATGGGAGATTGTTAATTCTATTCTCCTGTTTTTGAATAGTGCAATTGATGTGGAGAACATTAGGAATAATACGGCCTCAGGTCCTCCCACACCTAAGCCTCGAAAAGGTTGTCATAGTCTGAATGTTTCTCAGACTGATGAATATAGCTCCACGTCCAGTGCATCAGATGAAAGTGATGCAGATTATGAGTCTGCTACGGCCTTCTCATATTCTGAGTCCGAGAGTGACTCAACCAATCAGCCTCCAGGCCGCTTGGGACGTGCTCCCAATCGCCCAGTCAAGGCAAAGAGGCAGTGGCCTCCATCTTTCCGCAGGTTAAGGATGGATTCTCTCAGTCGTTTCAAACAGGCCTGTGTCTCATATGGGCCCACATCTCCGTACTGTAGAGAGTATCTTACAGACTGGAGTAAAAAGGCCCACTGGGCACCTCAAGATTTTCACATGGTTGCTAAAACGTGCTTAAGCTCTTCTCAGTATTTGCAGTGGAGAATGTGGCTCAGCAAGGAGGCCAAGGCAGAGTTTGAAGGCCTAGGCCATGCTGAACGAAACTTTTCAGGGATTAAATTGACTCATAAGATGTTAATTGGTGAAGGAAAATGGCGCCATCCTGAAAGGCAAGTCACCTTGCCTCGTGCTGTTCTTGCTCATGTCCGTGGCGTAGCCCTGCGTGCGTGGGAGAAGGTTGATGCAGATGCGGAATTTAAAGAAAGCTTTACAAAGATTGTCCAGAGAGCCTCAGAACCTTATGCAGACTTCGTAGGAAGATTAATGGAAGCCATAGAAACGCAGGTTGAGGGTAAGGAGACTCATGAGCTGTTAACTAAACAATTGGCCTTTGAAAATGCTAATGAGGATTGCCAGGCCATTCTGCGCCCTCTTAAGGAGAAGGAAGACATAATGGGGTACTTGGACGCATGCAGGAATGTTGGTTCTGCTAGACATAAAATGCAGGCTAGGACTGTTGAGACCGGTACAGTACAGAGACAAGCTCAGAAAGGATATTTCAATCGTGGGAGACCAGACCACTTTCGTAAAGATTACAGGGCACCTCCAGACCGTGCTACTGTGAGAGCACGTCCTGGGCCCTGTCCCAGATGTAAAAAGGGAAACCACTGGGCCAAAGATTGTCCCTTTAATTTTCATGCAGCTGTTGACTCCAATTCGGGAAACTTGTCAGGGGGCCAGCCCCAGGCCCAGCGAAATCCGGGGATGTTTCCGTTTGCAGTCTCTCTCCCCAAGGTGGAGTCTCAGAACTCCAGTCAGCTGAGCTCCGATCAATAGACTCACTGCAACCAGTGACGGCAGGAAGCGCAGCCTTGAATATTTCCTGCCCTGATATGATTACTATAGCCCCTGCCCAGTGTCCCTACAAATTAAATTCGGGTATAAAGGGACCAATTCCACAAGGCACTATAGGCCTACTCTTGGGAAACAACAGTTTTATTATTAAGGGAATTATTGTTCATACCGTGGTCATTGATCCTGACCATACTGGTGAAATAACAATTGTTATCACGGTGCCTACTGTTTGGACATTTGATAAGGGACAACCCATAGCTCAGCTCCTTTTGCTACCTTTGGTTGTGCCAGGTCTATCCACTCGCCCTAGTGGGGGAGATTTTGACAGCACAAATCCTATAATTGCTTGTGTTGCCCATCTGAAGAAAGACAACCGCCCACTTTTAACTATTGAGATTCATGGGAAGAAATTTATAGGAATGATTGACTCAGGAGCTGACGCCTCTGTCATTTCTTCCCAACATTGGCCCAGGAACTGGGCCGTGCAGGCAGTACCTTATGGTTTGTATGGAGTAGGCATGATGCCTTCCTCCTCTGTCCGGCAAAGTGCCAGGTGGCTAAGATGTATTGGCCCAGAGAGCATTACAGCCATTTTCCAGCCCTACATAGCACCCGTACCTATGAATTTATGGGGACGGGATTTACTTGAGCAGTGGAACGCGGAGATTAGGATTCCCGTTCCACTTCCTGCTGTGGGCTTTGACTCTGAGGCCTCTCCTTGTTTAATCGGAGCTGCTGCGGTTTCACGCCCAGCACCCCTCTGTATTCAGTGGAAATCCCACCATCCTGTGTGGTCTTCCCAGTGGCCCCTTAATAATGAAAAACTAAGGGTGTTAGAATCTTTAGTAGAAGAACAACTGGAGTTGGGACATATAGAAACCTCATTTTCAGAATGGAATTCCCCTGTTTTTGTTATCCAAAAGAAGTCAGGCAAGTGGCGTCTGTTGACTGACTACGAAATGTTAACGCCACCATGGTTCCCATGGGGGCTCTCCAGCCTGGCCTTCCTTCCCCTGCTGCCGTTCCTAAAGATTGGTCACTGGTTGTCATTGATTTAAAAGATTGTTTTTACAACATTCCTATCCATCCGGATGATCGTAAGCGTTTTGCATTTTCTGTTCCCTCTCTTAATAACCGCGCTCCTATGCGCAGGTATCAATGGACTGTTCTACCTCAGGGAATGACCAATTCCCCTATCATGTGTCAGTATTTTGTTGACTTGGTCTTGCGCCCTTCCCGTGTTAAGTTTCCTCATGCTTATGTTATTCACTATATGGATGATATCTTGCTTGCATGTTCTAATGATGGAGAACTCCAGAGATTGTATGAGGATGTTATGACTCGTCTACCCGCAGCTGGGTTACAAGTAGCCACAGAAAAAATTCAGGTGTTGTCTCCATATGAGTATTTGGGCTATGTTCTTGAGCGTACTACCGTACGACCTCAAAAAATTTCTATTCGCCATGATAAACTGAAAACCCTTAATGACTTCCAAAAACTGCTAGGAAATATTAACTGGGTTCGCCCCTCTCTGGGCATTCCCAACTCAGACCTCCGTAATCTATTCCTGACCCTTGAAGGCGACTCCGCCCTGAACAGTCCTAGGCAGTTTACCCCTGAAGCTCGGAAAGAATTAGAATTTTTTCTAGATCGACTCCAGAAATCCCATCTTTCCCGGTTTGTTCCGGGAGAAAAATTGTGGCTTTTGCTTTTTGATACTCCCCACTCGCCCACTGCTGCTCTAGCACAGCTTTCGGGCCCAATAGAGTGGCTTTATTTGCACAATAAGGAGTCTCGCACTCTTGTGCCTTACCTTGAGTTAATGACTAAACTCATAATCAAAGGAAGACTGAGAGCCCTTGCCATGCTGGGATTTGATCCTCATATCATTGTTCTCCCCATTCCTGAAAAAGAGATTGCTTCTATCCTGCCCCTCAGTGATGCTTTGCAAAGAGCTTTAGCTGATTTTTCAGGAGAAATTTCCTCCCACTATCCAGCAGGAAAAACTTGGGATTTTTTCAAAAAAACCCCATTTATCATTTCCTCTATCATTCGCCCATCTCCTATTCCTGATGCTCCAGTATATTATATTGATGGCTCTGCCTCAGGGAAAGGCGGAATTTCTGGACCCGCCCTGACCACAACAGTAAACACTAACTATACCTCTGCCCAGCAAGTGGAACTTGCCACTTTGGTGTATCTACTCTCCCATGTGCCAGGACCTGCTAATATAGTCTCAGACTCAGCTTATGTGGTTGGTCTCTTCCCTGGCATCGTGACGGCTGCTCTAAATGCCCCCAATCCTATAGTCCAACAATTACTTGAGCAGCTACAAGCGCTTTTACAAAAGCGCTCTGAACCTGTTTTCATTACTCATATCAGATCTCACTCTGGTCTTCCAGGACCTATGGCCCAGGGAAATGAAGCCGCTGATCTCTTGGCAGCACCAATTTTTACCTCTGCTGCAGAAGAGCACCAGGCCTTACACACAAACGCCCGGCGCCTTCATATTCATCATCGTATCCCAATTCGAGAAGCCAGGCATATTGTCCGTGCTTGCTCTGTTTGTGCCCCTTTACACTGTACCTCCCATGTGGCAGGGGCCAATCCCCGAGGTCTACAGACCAATGAATTATGGCAAATGGATGTTACTCACGTCACGTGCTTCCCCAAGAAGCCTTTTCTCCATGTAACTATAGATACTTATTCTGGCTTCACATGGGCTGTTCCCATGACTTCTGAGAGAACCAGAGCAGTCTGCTCCTTCCTACTACAATGTTTTTCTGTCATGGGCGTTCCCTCTGCTATTAAAACTGACAACGGCCCAGCCTATACTAGTAAAGCTTTTCAAGATTTCTGTGATGAATGGCAAATTAAACACATTACTGGAATCCCTTACAACCCTCAGGGTCAAGGCATAGTCGAACGTGCCCATAGAACCCTCAAAACACAGTTATTGAAAATTAAAAAAAGGAGGTATGCCTCCACTTGATTCCTTGTCCCTGACATTGTTTACTTTAAACTTTTTAAATTTACCTCAGGGAGAACCCTATACAGCAGCTGAGAGGCATTTTCAGGAAGATGCGCACACTCAAGAAACTATTAACTCTCCCATTTGGATTAAAATTGACAAAGAATGGGTAGCAGGGAAACTCCTCATTCGAGGAAAAGGCTATGCTTTTGTTTCAACAGATGATAACCCCGCTAAGAAACTTTGGATCCCTTTACGTCTTATCAGAAGCAGAATTCAAGCACCTGATTTGGATCTCAGACCGCCAGAGTCTCCTGATTCATCGCCAAACTGATTCCACCTATACCCTTTCTGGTGGATGGCACAGCTCGGACCCCGTGTTAACCCGGGCCAGGGGTTCTGTTTTGTGTTTTTTCCACAGGTCAGGGCAGAACCAGCGTGGATTCCTGAATGCCTGACACGGAAGACTGCGCCTCCAGTAGACCAAGATGTGCAAACTGGTGCTCGTGCTCAGCCTGATTCCTGTGATATGAGCTGAAGAAGCAGCTTCCTGGGCCATTGCTACAACATGGCCTGCTTTAACGCCTGTGCATAGATTTCCCCCTTCCTTACCCATCTTGATAGGCCCAGAGTAGGAGTCCCCTCCATTTATCAAAGAGTGGGCGGGGGTGGGAGCAGACTGTCCTTATTGCTTCTCGCTGCTTTGGTTTTTTGCCTGGTGTCTATACAAAATGCAGCAAGAACAGCTATTTACAAAAGCGTGATATTTACAGGCATTCGTGGCCCTGGAGGCACAGCAATCCCCGCAGCTTTGGCTTGCAACTTTGAAATAATAATCTCACTTAGAACAATCAGGTTAGCTGGATGTAGCAAAGGTATTATGCAGCTGAGAGCCCTTAACTGCAGGGGACCTCCTGTAGTTGAGGAGTTTGAAAGGGTGCACTATACCCCACCTGACCCTTGGACCAACCTAAGACAGGGACCTACAAGCGAGAGGGCTCCCAATGACGGGTAAGGCCAAGGGGGCCGAGGTTGCTACGCAGACTGGCTGTTCTAAAACAAAAAGGGGCAACTGTGGAGAGCCTCCACGGGACCTTGCTTTGCAACAACAGTTGCACTGTGCTTGTAAATTGCACCTTTCTTGGTAAACAACACCTGTGTGCTTCGAAAACCATTCCTAATAAGGAAACAGGATGTCTTGCCACGCCCATAAGCTGTAACTAACCTATCAGATGCAGACACGTGGGCGAAAACAAGCAGCGAGAGGTATATAAGGAGGGAAGCTGCCTAGCTAGGGGTCCCCCCTGGTTCCTTTTCCTTAGTTCGTCCTTAGTCCATGCTTCGTTCGTCCTTTTTTCTGTTTGCATGAGAAGGTTTCTTAATAAATAGCTGGAAGAAGAATCTCCGGGTTGCGTGTTTTCTTACAGCGGTAGTCATTAAAACAGCTTGGTACTGGAACAAAGGCAGAGCGGCAGACCAATGGAACAGGGTTGAATACTCTGACACATCCCCCCAAATATATGACCATCTAATCTTTGATAAGGGAGCAAAAAAGGTGAAGTGGAGCAAGGAAAGCATGTTTAACAAATTGTGCTGGCAAAACTAGACAGCTACATGCAAAAAAATGGGCTTAGACCTCCACCTATCACCATGTGAGTCAAGATTTAAGAAAGACTTAGCTTGACAGTATTTCATTTGGGAATTTCTTCTAAGGTTACTTTCAAGAAGTCAACTAACATCACTCTCATCTGAAGCTTTGATAAGAACTAAATATCCCTATTAATAATACTGATTCATAGATCTGTTTGTTGGAGGCCTTAGTTTAGTAAATGTTGTTAAAAAGTCTATTTTATACCATATACACCTTCATAAGTATATCATAAAGTTTCTATTCAAGTTATCCAAGTAAGAAAGCAGAATGATACTCTGGCGTCTTTTTTAAATTTGTGACACACAAGAGATCACTTTCACTTTAGATTCTTTGTTGTAAATCACTATGTCTATCACCCACTTAAAGGGGATAAAGACTAAATTTAATCTCATGTATGGAAGGATCATTAAAAAATATTGAACATAATTTTCAATATGTCATTTTAAGATGGAAAATGTATGTATTCACACACACAAACACACACATACACACATACCCTCCAGATATCCTTTAAAAAAGTTAATCATTGTAATAAATTTTGCATAACAAAGTATAGAGTCAACAAAACATAAAGTAGTCATTAAGAACTTACTTCATTTTACATATCTTGCTAAAAAGGAAATATATAATAAGCAGACTCTCACACTATGGTTTAAGATTTACTTTATTATTATCCACTATATGTTATAGTGACTGTCATCAGATCACTATTTACTTAATATAAAATACAAATGCATATAAATATATATTCTAATTAATCTAGACTTAACATATTAATATATACTTAATATAAAAGTATATATAATATATTAATATAATATATACTTTATATATAAGTATATATAAGTATGTATAATTACTTCAACTATACATAAATTTAAAACTCCATAGGTTATCTTGACTAAATATGGATTATCCAGGGTACCCAATAATTGAAACTGCATTTGTGGCCCAAATGTATTGTATCTTACTGGAAATAGAAAAAATATATATTTTTTCTGAACTTACTATTTTTCTTCTATCTATTACCCAGGGGAAATGGTGATCTGCTTAATTTCCCTATATAGAAAGGGAACAATCTCACTCATATGTAGTATGTACAGAAACAAAACAAGGGTACAGACAATTTCAAGTGACAACACACTGTGGGCCCTGCATTACAGAACTGCAAATACCAGTTTTGGTGGGGGGGGGAGTTCACGGTGAGGAGTGGGGGGTATTGCAGATAAGTGTTGAGAGCAATAATGAGTCCAAATGGAAGGAATGCAAGAGCATTGGTGGAGAGTCTTGGATTCTTTGGTGGTGGTAAGGTGAAGTGACTAACCTCACAAAAAGCCTAGTGCCAAAACTATGTTAACAAATGAGCTATATAACATTTTATTGTTGTTGTTTTAAAAGGCAGAGATTTGGGGCTGGAGAGATAATACAGTGGTAGGGAGCTTTCCCTACAACTCACATGAGCCATTGCTTCAGTGACTGTAGTGTAACACCTAGCAATGCTCTGGTGGCCAGGTGATCTTAGAGACTGAACCCATGATATACACATGCCTTAAGCTCTATAGCATTTTCCTGACTCACCTTCCCACTGAGAATCGCTGGGAGCATTCTAAGCACCAGAGATGAGTCGCCACCAAACACTGCTGTATATGGCTCAATCAGCCCCCTCCCCAGCACAATGTAATTTAAATCGCATATGGTAAGGAAAATTTAAACATAGCATTAGAGAACTGATACAACATAAACATAGTAAATAAAAGTTATGAACATATAAACCTATGACTATACTATGGTTAACATTTATAACCTACTAGAAAGTTCAATTTTTTTAAACCAGAATTGTAATTTAATAAGAAAGTTCAAATTTTTAAGGATGTGCAGAAACATTTCTTTTACAAGGAAGAAGCCTACTCTTTTCTTTGTAAAAACATACATTTTTTAACCAACTAGAGTTCAAATTATAAAACTGAAGATGCATGTAGTTTACAATTTAGAATTTTCACTCTTTAATATATTCCAGAAATATATTATAAATACAAGCTGTACATTAAGTAATGCGAGAGTTTGCAAAAATTAACTACTTATCGATAACAAATGTGTAGACCTCAAGCAAAGCCATTTGAGTTGAAATCTCTAAGCATCAAACTTGTTTTTTTATGCACCATCATATGTATCCAAGATGATATTGATGCACATAGAAAATAAGAAAACAATACATAAGGAAATATTCTTACATATTTCCTCTTGGAATCATCCCCTAGGTATCTGATTTGCCCTAGAGCTCTTTTGAGGTCTTCTCCCATTGTTTGTTGTTGCCTGTAAGCTTTCTGCAACTCATCTTCAATCTCACTGATTCTGTCTTTGGCTGTTATTCTACTGTTATTCTATGGTTATTCTACTGTTGAGGGCAACTGCTGAGTTTTTTGTTTGATCTACCGAAACATTTATTGTGACACTTCTTTTTGTAGCTTTGTTATTCTGCTCTCATTCCTTGTTGTATTTTATTGGTTGTCCATTCCACTGTTTCCGTCATGTCCTTCTTTAATTTACTGGATGTCTGTTCCACCGTTTGAGTCCATTGAACATCCTCAACATTTCATCTCTGGATTCTTTGTCTGAGATATTATATCTGTGGGAATCTCCTGATGAGACTTCAAGGATCCTTTCTTCATCCACTCCGTGTGTGTGTGTGTGTGTGTGTGTGTGTGTTTGTGTTTGTGTTGGGGGGATCGGCGCTGTTTCTTCATGTTGCTGTGGTAGTATGAAGGTGGGTCCCTTCAGTTCATTATCAGTGATCAACTCTCGCTTCAAGGGAAGATTCTAGATGGGCTTGGTCAAAGATGATCTTTTTTTTTCCCCCACCTTTAAGAATACTACCTCTTGACCGGCCCCTCCTGCCGCCGAGATGTGATCCCGGGGGCTGCACACATGTGCGTCCTCTCCGCAGCTGCATGAGTGTGAATCCAGACCCAGCAAAACTACTTTCGGCAGGGGCAGCTCCTCACAGAATGTCTCTAGCCTGAGAACTAAGCCGTGGCCCAGTGCCCGCCCAGGAGGGGAAAGGTATTTCTCTTTCTGCCTCTTCCTTTCCGGGGATGAAGGGAGTGGGGACCACCATATTATGATGACCACAGATAGGGTTTACAAGCTTGCAATGATTCAGTATCTGGAAGAAATCTCCCTGGACTTAGTTGTTAAAGTACAGAAATCCAAAACCTCATCTCTCTTCACAACAGGTCTGACTCTAGTGGGGTACTCCTAACAATAATAGTGAGGTTTGTGTTGAAATATTGAATGTAACCAAAGTAAACAGAAAGTAAAATGAAACTTATCAGTTACAAGGCGAGGGGGGGGCGGGGGGGCGCAGGATGGGAGGTGTACTGTGTGGGTTTTTTTTTTTTTTGGGTAGTGGGATATGGGCACTGGTGAAGGGATGGTTGTTTCAGCATTGTATAACTGAGACTTAAGCCTGAAAGCATTGCAACTTTCCACATGGTGATTCAATAAAATAAAATTCTTATTAAAAAAAAAAAAAGAATACTACCTCTTTGGTGTTCCTCTGTGCCTGACGTGGGGCCACTAGTGTGGCTTTAGGAGATGTGTTCTTTTTCTTTGGGATTGTTCAATTCTTTGTGTTCACTTTTATTTTGGTATTCTGGGGGAGTATTTTGATTGGAATAGGCTAATGAAATATTGGCCTAATGGGATAGCCAGGATGTCCTCTTCAGAATTAGATAATGGTGGCCGAGCTGTGAGTCCAAAATGCTGGGAGAGGGAGACATAACTGCGGCCATGCCCACCGGCTGCTTTACCTGTGCAGGAAACAGCGGGTCGCCTCAATGCCAGCATGGGGGTTGGCGCTCCTTTCTGATGTTCCTGGGGCTGGCGGGGTTTCTCTAACCCCCCCCCATATTCTTAATTGAAAAGCAATTTTCAGGTAAAAGTAAACATAGAAATCAGTCTGAAATTAAGAGATTATTTTAAAATTTAATTTGTCTATTTAATTTTTTTCTGAATTTTAGCTTTTTTTGAGGCATGATGATTTGCAGTCCTATTAGTAGTAATTTCTTCTGTACAATATTCCAAACACAGTCACCACCATAGTTTCCATTTCTCTCCACCAGTCTCACAAGATCCTCCCATTTTTCCCCCTGCTACCCTCCTAGATCTGTTTTAATAGTCACTGGCACTTATGTGATAAATTAAGAGATGACCAAATTTTATACACTATACCACAGGGAAATGTGAAAATATTTATATGGTGCTAAATCAAAAGAATTTGCTCTTACATAATTTCGAATGTGTATTCCCTAAAGAGCCTGACCGATCCTGGCAAGCTACCCATGGAGTATTTGATATGCCAAAAACAGTAACGAGTCTCACAGTGGAGATGTTACTGGTGCCCTCTCGAGCAAATCGATGAACAATGGGAGGACAGTGATAGTGCTACACTATAGAGTGTCCAAATATTTGATAATGTACAAATGACAGTGAATAAAACAGAGTTTCTTTTTGATGCATTAAATCGTGCCATAAAAACTAATGAAAAATGACACACATATAAGAGATGGAAATTACCATTATAAGGATAAAATAATGCGGAAGAAAACTGCATGATTTTGCTTATAAAGTTTTTAATATAGAGCATATATCTCACTTTGCTTGGTTCTAATATGCATAATATTCAGTTTGGTTTATTTTTTAATAATTCTTTTTAGTTGCCATGACATTTTAGCTGAATAATTATTATATAAAGTACAAACTGTGCTGCAAGCTCTTCTATCCAAAATAATACTGTATAAATTGCAGATGTGTACCATGATCAGTAACCAAGCATATAACTTAAAAAAAGAAAAAACTTTCCTATAATTGGTGATCGCACATCTGTTATCCAGTACAGGCAGCCAGCAAGCCACATAACTGGGACGCTTTTTTGTCTGTCACTGATAAATTCACATGCTACATTTTTAATGGGTAATAAAAACAGGGAATTGGCCAACAAATATAAAAGTACAGTAAATAAATTAAATGTGCAAAAGTTAAATATTAAATTAAAATTCAATAAAAATACAGCCATACAAGAAATAGCAAGCCATGAGAAATGTTGGCTCTGCGACCCCTCAGAAAACTAGATAATGCAGTTAGAACTCAGTGACTGCAAACATGAAAGGATGGTGACATCCCAGAGGAGGTGATATCAACAGCATAGTCACATGGAAGTAATCGTTACAAATATTTCATAGTGTTAAAAGCACACAGAAAATTTCAGAAGTTGATTGAAACTTTAGAATGTGGCAATTGTGAGGGCGGAAATGATTCTCGATGTATATCTTACTCACAAATGAGAAGATAAAATACCCAAAGATCCGAACTATCTACACAATAGTCTAGATAATGAAAGGGAGTAAGAGAGGTTGGGACTTTTGCTGTCACTGTGTAGTTTGCTTAGTTTCAGAGTAAATCTGAATCTGAAGAGAGTAAATGATAAAGTGATTAGTGAATGTATTTGTTATGTGGGGCTGGGAATTATGTAAAGAAATAGGTAATGAGTTTAATAATATTAGTACAGTATAAAATAAATAATTTAAAAAACAGAAGAGAAGACTAGAAATGCAAATCCTGGTCTAAAGTCCTTATATTTTTATGCACATACTATACTCTATAACCTCTTTCTATATTGGCATATACTATATGATATACAGAATATATACTCATATCTGCATAGTATATATTCTGTATATTAAGTATAATATAAACTGTATAATATGTTTACAAGCATGTATGTATATATGCTTCATATGTATTAAATATATTTTCTTTTACTAGAGATCATGTACACTGTATTTATAAATGCCCTAAAATTCAGCACTGTCAATGGGAAAACATAGAACAGGGTGTCTCATCCATAGCAAAGATAAATTTTAATATATATTAAGTATTCAGATTATATACAGTAAAGGAATGAGCTCCCAGAAAAGATTTGGACTTGGAGATCTTGTCTTGCTTTTTTATTAAGGTTATTTTAATCAAATACAAAGTGGAAGCTGAGCTTAAAAAGTTCTCTGGACATACCAAATAAATTAAGCCATGCAATCAAAACTTAATTTAGCTTACTTTACAAAACAGAGGAACTTAACTTAGGGTATCTCTTGCTTAAGCCCCAGAACAATTACAAATGGAATAAATTATTTATTAAAATTGACATGACATAACCACTTAATCAACCCTCCATCACTAGGGAAACTGTAATAACTAATTAGTTATAACAGCTTCTGAATTTTCACTATTCCTAATTCTTAAACTAATAGCACACCTCTGAGTCCCATTTAATTGTGTTTGAAAGTCCCAAGTCTGCAAACATTTTATGCTCATATAAACTCTTACTAATTACTGTTTTAGTGATTTTGTGTTTTAAAAAATTCTATTTCTGAATTTTTTTTACAGTGCTAACATGTAGCATCATGTATGTTTAGGTGTTCATGCTTATTTGATGCATTTATATATTGCAACATGAATACTGAGGCAAGGTTAGCTAACTCCTCTATAATGCCATGTAATTATTGTTCTCTTTTTTTGTGTGTGGTGAGAGTAGTTAAACTCTAGACTCTTCAAAAATTTCAAGTGTACATAATGTAATATTGCTGACTATAATCTCTCTTTTGTGAATTTCATCTCCAAAACTTATTTATCTACTAATGGCAAGTTTGTAATTATAAAAAAATACATATATCAGAAGCTAAGGTTGTTTTATATTAGCCTCTAAGGAAAAGAATTAAATTGTGTGTGGATTTTTGTTGCCCAAGGTATGGCAATTTTTAGCAAGATAATTACCCTCTTGACAGAAAATTTCTCCATAATGAGCTTTAAGTATACACATGATAGATTCAGGCTAAAATATGATCCTTTCTGTCCCCCCTCCCTCTCTCTCTCTCTCTCTCTCTCTCTCTCTCTCTCTCTCTCTCTCTCTCTCTTTAATTATAAGTCTTATGATACCTTTTGTTCAATTTTCTCCATTTCCCCTAATAGATATTAACTATTATTTTTAATAGCACATTTAATACACAGTATAAATGATACTTTTATCATATATCAGAGAATACCTCTGTTGCTATTGATGTACATGATATAAGGCAGTGACAGAATGATAATGCAGTGGTCATGCAGTAGTCAAATTATGGTAGATCATTTGATTATATTTCTTAAATTTGATGAAGGTTGTACTCTCTACTATTTTCTGTGATGCCTTCTGAAACTTTTAAATTGATACATATGATAGAGATAATAACAGTTAGAAATAACTTAAAGAATGGTCCCAGGAAAATTATTGCAGATTCCTATGATTCAATTCACTGAAGGCACTCCTACTAACACATATTTGCTAGAGAAGAAAATATAAATGTAGGAAAGGTATTTGTAATTTTACATTTGGATATTAAATTATCCTTTAATATGGGCTGGAGCAATAGCATAGAGGTAGAGCATTTGTCTTGCACGAGGCCAACCCGGTTGTGATTCCTCAGCCCCTTTGAGAGCCTGGCAAGCTACCGAGAGTATTTCACCCCCATGGCAGAGCCTGGCAAGCTACCCATGGCATATTCGATATGCCAAAATCAGTAACAATGAGTCTCACAATTGAGACATTACTGGTGCCCGCTGGAGCAAATCAATGAGCAGTGGGATGGCAGTGACAGTGATGATTAAAATATCAATTTAATTAGTTTGGGGGGAACAGAGAATTTGATAATAGTCAAGAGTATTCAGGTGATCAGCTCTTTTGTATAAGACATGACATCTTTATATTCTTGGCATTTAATTACATGGAATTTGCTTATACATCACTGGATCACTGGATCACTATCATCGGATTGTTCATTGATTTGCTCTAGTGGGATCCAGTAACGTCTCCATTTATACCTGTCGCATGCTAGTGTAGCCTGGTGTCATACTGGGTGCTCTTTCAGGATCAGGGGAATGAGGACCAACGTTGTTACTATTTTTGGCACATCAAGTACACCATGGGTAGCTTACCAGGCTCTGCCATGTGGGCAGGATACTCTCAGTAGCTTGCCAAGATCTCTGAGAGAGATGGAGACTTTGGGGGAGGCCTCTAATCACCTTTGCAGGTGTTCCAGTCTACCGAATAAATGTAAGCTTTTGGTCTACTGGGATGTTGTGAGGATCTGCACACTGACATACACGCACCTGCCTGCGTCTCTGGGCAGCGCCTGGGACATCTGTGGATTCAGGTTGATCTTGAGGTTGGTGGAGTGTGCCTGGAGGTTGTTGAGCAGCTGGCAGAGCAGGACCCTATTGCGGAGGGTCTGTGCCAGGTCGAACATCTGCGCCAATCCCAGATCACTCAGTGGTTGGTGCTTTTATACACACGCACACACACACACACACACACACACACACATACACACACATATATGCTACAAGTTTTTTTTTTTTTTACTGAGCTCAGTTTGAAAATATATCTGAACAACATACAAGATAAAAATGGGTTAGTAAATAGTATTTGGCTAAATATAATTTATAGCATTAACAGATTTTTCACAGCAGAAACTGGAGGATGAATTTGAAACTAAATGAGTAGGCATTGTGTGAATAGTGGCAAGGCAGCCTACAAATTAACTACCTTGCCTATCTATAAAGCTTACCCATTACTTCATGTAAGATAGACGCAGAGCTAATAATCCCCTTTCCTACGTCCCCAAGGTTTCAATGAATCAAACATATTGTAAGCAATGTACTTTATGGTACATTTTTAAAAAGAAGTGATAGAAGATGCTATAATTAGACATGTTTCTTTCTACAGTTTAGACTACCATGCTATGACCTGTTTATAATTGGGTGGTATTTTCTGTTTTCTATTTGTCTTGTTTGCTTTCTTTTCATCCTCACAGATGTCAATTGATTTTTATAAAATAATTTTGATAAAATAATCCTTTCCTCTCCAGTATCTACTTCTATAGCTTCTTCATAAAGTACCACATAATACTAGTCTATATCCGAGACAGAATGATCTATTTTTTTAAAAAAAATCAAACTTTAGAAAAGGACAAGAATAATTATTGTAGGGAATGGGATTTATTTTCTTCCAGGGCAAACAACTTAGCTTCTGACCAAGAATAACAGCAATGTCATTCTGAGCATGTGCCATTTGAAGTCTTCAACTCTGTTTTTGTAAAACATGACCTCAATATTTTATTGTATACGTGAGAGACAACAAATGAAGCTCAGAACTGCATTGCTTGGCTCTATCACAATATATCTTTCCAGTTTAAAAACTGCACATCTTTTTTTAGCCAGTATTCTTTTAGATCTGTCACCGAACTCAATGCATTCAAGTCTCAGTATAGTCTTTGTAGTTTTAGCCTTTAAGTCTACCTAATTTTTTAAAGCCAGAATACAATACAAAAGCAATAGGGGAACTCAAGAGTCCTCTTATCACTGCTCAATTCCCAGTGAAATTCAAAGGGATTTTTACTGTGCTCCAGCAACAGTTATTGGGGAATAAACGTTCTCCATAGGTAGTGGCAAGCATTGAATGGAACCTCTGTAGATGCCAGGGCGACATTTCTGAGGAGAAATAGGAATATAGTCTACAACATTGAGGTAGACCTAAATCTTACTAGTTATCAGGCATTAGAGAAAAACATTGGTGGAAAATGTAGATCATTGTTAGTGGAAGAGAAGGTAAAAGAAGTCATGGTGAGCGTAGATACTGAATAAGGATTTTTAAAGTATGATGCTCTGTGGCTTATGACAAAAACCCCTAGATATATCCCATTTTAAAATTTATTGTGGAGTCTAAAAAAAAGTCAGAATTAGCTGCATGTTTTTACACTGTGGTATGGAAATCATTTTAAATAACCAAACTCTGTACATTCTTGGTCACCAACATAACAGAATTAGGCCATTAGGATGAATCGGCAGACCTCTGGGCTAAATACCACTCTAGACCTCAATCAGAGAGCTGGTGGCAAATATCACTTAATAAAATAGTTTTGCTTTTTATTTCCAATAGTGAAACCAAATGCAGATTTTATTACTAAGAACTGGGTTTTTCACAGGAAATCAAGTTTTACACCATAAGATGCATTAGTGCTTTAATACTGTCTGCTTCTCTTCTTTTTTCCTTGTGGGAAAAAAATGGTAGAACTCCAGGTCAGATGGTAAAAAGAAACTTTAGCTTCTCAGCACCATATGTAGCATACTAAGTACAGAGAGTTAGACTTCGTTTTGAAGGCACACAGATCCTGCAAATGAGGATCTTGCTTACTTATAGGATGAACAAGAGTTTCAATAAGAATTTATATTAGGAGTTATCAGAGCACAACCTCCATGCAGTGTTGTTTGATTCAGCTTTGAAAAGAAGTCAATGTTTGTAAATAATAATAGTTTGACTAAATACGGTTGAAGTATTTATTGAGAAAACTCAAGCATACAGAAAACATGTTGCTTCCCTGCAAAATTCAGCTTTCTATGAAGTCATGACATTTGCTTATAGGAAGGTCATGGAGACTATCATGCTAAGTGAAATGAGTCAGAAAGAGAGGGAAAGACATACAATGACTGAACTCATGTTTGGAATATAAAATATTGTAATATTAGACTAACACCCAAGGACAGTAGAAACAGGGTCACAAAGATTGCTCCACGGTTAAAAGCCTAATTTATGAGCAGGGGGAGAAGGAAGCTGGCATAGAGAAGGGATCATAAAGTCAATGATGGTTGAAGGGATCGCTTGGGATGGGAGATGTATGTTGAAAGTAGATAAAGAACCACACGCACACATGTTATCCTCTCATTTTCTGTATTGCAAACCATAATGCCCATAAGTAGAGAGAGAGTAAGAGAAAAACTGTCTTCCATAGTGGCAGGGGAGGGGTGGGGACCTGGAGAGAAGGGATATGGGGGATATTAGTGGTGGAAAATGTACACTGGTGGAGGGATCCTGTGTTCAATCATCGTATGACTGAAATTCAAGCATGAAAGCTTTGTAAGTGTAACTCAGGGTGAATCAATTAAAAAAAATGAGCATTCTCCTTAAAATAATTAATCAAGATGCATTTGATTTTTATATTTAAAATAAGACAATTGTGCCTATTTAAAGTTATATTATAAAATTATAAATATGGATGTATTATTCTTATGTCCTATAAATTAGGCCAATAGAATGAATATATAGTGACTTAAGGTAAATTTTTTTATGTCTACGTAGCAAATAAAGAATCCAAATGAAGTTGTTTTGTTATTCTTCCCCAGGGAAAGTCCAGACAATCCACACATTAGGACATTTTACTTATTTGTCAACATTTAAATTTTCTACTCAGACATACTTATTTAAGAAGTTTATCCTGAAAATAAATTGCTGAAGTATTTACCTTAGAAACTTCTAATATTTTTTAATCAACCCAGGGATTTGTCTGAGTAAGTTCATTTTATTTTTCTTTAATTTTTTTAAAATTTTTTATTAAATCGCCATGTGGAAAATTACAAAGTTCTCAGGTTTATGTCTCAGTTATTCAATACTCAAACACCCATCCCTTCACTCGTGCCCATATTCCACCACCAAAGACCCCAGTATACCTCCCACCCCCCGCCCCCCGCCCCCATCCCTGCCTGCTTAGTTGATAAATTTCACTTCATTTTCACTTTACCTTGATTACATTCCATATTTCAACACAACATTCAGTATTGTTGAAGTTTTCCCCCAAGAAAGACAGCCCTACTGCCAATGCAGCTTTTGATAATTAGTTTTCCATTGCTGAGACTGGAAAGATATGAAGTCCCGTTGTTTCAAGTACATAGAATATTCCCCCCATCCTTCCCGCCCCACCAAGTTCGTGCCTGTTTAATGAATAGTCCTCATATTATGGATGACACCACGCCACCCGACGAGAAAAAAGGATATTTTCAGTCCTCAGCCGGTGTGGGGCTATGGCTTAGTTCAGTCTAGAGACATGGTTGCAAGTAGTTTCTGGAACCGGAAGTAGTCTAGTTAGGCTCCGGATTCTGGTTGATCAGCAGCATTGTGGCCACACAAAAGTGTGGCCACCCGGGTCGAGTCTCGGCGGAGCATGCGCTGGTATTGGCCCGAGACTTCCCAAGCGTCCCGCTGTTCCAAGTATATATATATATTTTTTCCCCCTTTCATTCCCGCGCCTCTAAGTTCGTGCCTGCTTAATAGACTTCATAATATGGTGGACACCACACCGCATTTCTCCCAGAAAACGGAAAAGAACCGAGAAAGAAGGATATTTCCTCACCTCAGCCAGCGTGGGGCTTTGGCTTAGTTCACACTCTAAAGAAATAGCTGCTACTTTGATTACCTTCAATATTTCAACAAAAAACTCAGTACTATTGTTTGGAGTTTCCCCCCCCCCACAGTAAGATCTGCTAAAAAGGAACCTTTTCACATTGCTGACAATCAAGAGATATTAGACAGCAGCCGCATGGTTTTGGATTTCTATATGAAGTCCAGGGAAAATTCTTTTGGTAATTGCATCACTGCGATCTTTTACTTCCCTTTTGTGGTGCTCACATGATGGAGGAGCCTGGAGAGAAGAACCGTGCCCCACTGGCGGCGCATGGGCCAGTAGCTCCGATCACACAGTTTGGAGGCATTTTGGGGGCGCTGCTCATGTCCAAAGTAGTTCAGTTGCCTCCGGGGTTGAGCTAGCGCAGCGGCAGAAAGGAGTAAGTTCATTTTTATAGTAAAAGTTTGGTAGTCTTGGTGAGCCTAATAAAAACACATTTTTAGGACAAATGTCTATTAACCAAAATTTGTTTCAAAAATCCTCACTGATAAAAAAATCATGTACCACAAGTGTTTTCCAATTGCAATGTCTTCCATACTTAATCACGTGCCTTTAACCTGTGATATCATACCTCCAAGTCTACAAACATACGCTAATCTTCATATTTTATCATATAATATGATCAGGGTTGTCTACTTTTTTTTAATTTTACTTTTAATAATGTTAGCTTTATTTGATCAACAGACAAATTAGGAGATGTTTATTTGGGGGGCTGGGACAAATCAATTTCACATTAAATTAAATAATAGTATCTTCTGTATTTTGAGAAATAACTGTATATCTCGACGCGGTCATGCAACATCTTATAGCCTAGTTCTCTCTCTGGGAAAACCTGGCAAGCTACCGAGAGATTCCTGCCCACATGGGAGAGCTTCGAAAGCTCCCCATGGTGTATTCATATGCCAAAACCAGTAATAATGCTGGGTCTCATTCCCTTGACCCTGAAAGAGCCTTCAATATGGCATCGTTGGGAAGGACAAGTAAAAAGAGGCTTATAAAATCTCAGGGATAGGATGAACGGAGACGTTACTGAGACCGCTTGAAAATTCGATGATCAACAGGATGATGATGATGATGATGATGATGATGATGATGATGATGATGACGAACTGTATATGTTTTATAAGCAAAGATAAAAAGAAATACTGAATATATTTCACTCAGCAACAATATCACTTATTTTTATGATTTAGCATTAATAATCCTCCTGAGATTTCATAGTAGACAATATAAATTTAATTTTTCTAATTCTTAACTTATTTTCTGTAATTCTAAAAATCTAATGTCCTTCCTTAAAATGATTTTCACATATTAAACCCCAAATTTTAGTGATTTGTTAATATTTGCATAGGAGTAATGATAAAGGGGATTTTACATTTTTATTTGAGTTCAGTAACGTTAAAGCAAATTTTTAAAAGACAGCTAAATGAATAAGAGAAAATATTGCATTAAACACATTAATCAGTTGATATCTAGGAGATCATATGTGTGTGTATATTTCACAAAGATAACAAAAATCCCAAAACCCCATAAAAATATAGGAGCAAAATTACCAAGGATTTCTTTGAGGAAAACCAGAGAAATTGCCAACAAAACATAAAAAAATGCTCATCATCATTTATTACTAGGGAAATCCAAAGCAAAATGACAATGAGATAACATCTCACATCAGTGACAATAGCACATATCAAAAACACTGGGAACAATCTGTGTTGGCAGACTTGTGGTGAAAAAGAAATAGCTGGTGGAATTGAGCCTGGTCCAACCTTTATGGAAAAAAATAGTATGGAGATATCTCAGCAAATTAAGAATTAAGTTGTCATATCAGCCCAAAATTCCAGTACAAAAAACATTCATTTGAAAGATATTTACAGACTACTATTTGTTGCAGCACTCATTACAAAACCTAAAACATGGAATCAACTGGATATTCAATGATACTGGATCGTGAAGATGGTGAAGATGTGGTATATATTATACATAATGGAACACTGTGACTTGTGACCCTGGACTCTGAGTTCAACAGGACCCAGAAGCAGAGAGCTTCTGCCTGCTATTCCCCAATCTCCGGTGACCCAGGGATCACACAGGTAAGCCACACCCTGACATACCCTGGAGGCACCAGATAATCTTCTCATCAGCCACCCTCCAGATCTCAATGGCTGCTCCTCCCAGACGGGAATATAAAATGAGGCCCCCATAGCCATGCCACTGGACTCTGTGCCAGGCTGTTTTCACTCGGGCACCCCAGAGGGTGGCAGGTGAGAATCCTTCACACCCCAAGGGGCCCAGACCTGGCAGCTGACCTCTACTAGCCAACTGCCACCATGCTCGACATGCTCCAGGCTGCTTTCTAAACACATTTTAAGACATTTCCTACCCATTTTCCATAATTAGCACACATATTATTGCCTTGTTCTCCCTCTTGGAGAACGTGGCAAGCTACCGAGAATTTCTTGCCCGCTTGGGAGAGCCTGGCAAACTCCCCGTGACATATTCATATGCCAAAACCAGTAGCAATGATGGGCCTCATTCTCTGACCTTGAAAAAGCCTCCAATGTGGCACCATTGGAAGGACGACTAAAGAGAGGCTTCTGAAATCTCAGAGCTAGGATGAATGGAGACGTTACTGAGACCGCTTGAGAAAATTGACGATCAACGGGATGATGATGATGATGATGATGATGACGACCATACCAAATTTGATGGAGTTCAGACAGTAGAAAACAAATCATAGAGAGTAATATATCATATATATCTCTCACAGTGCCTGGCAAGCTACCAAGAATATTCCATCTGCACGGGCAGAATCTGGCAAGCTACCAGTACCATATTAGATATGCCAAAAATAATAATGATAGGTCTTATTCCCCTGACCCTTGAAAGAGCCTCTGATCATTGGGAAAGATGAGTAAGGAGAGGCTGCTAAAATCTCAGTAATGGAACACTGTGTAGCTCTAAGGAATGGTAAAATCATACAATTTGCTGCAACATGGATGGACCTGGAAGATATTATGTCAAGGGGACTCCAGTACATTGATGGTATTAAGGAATGATAGAGCTAAATATCAATACCACACGAAGTCAACTAGGGTTCAGTCCCAGAACTATATAAGGTCCTCACAGCCCTGTCATGAATGATCCCTGAGTGCAGAGCTAGGAATGCAGAACCCTGAGTACCACCATATACGGTCCCAAACAACAACAACAACAACAAAATACAGCTATTAATTTCATAATATTAAAATGTTTGTAGTAATTTTTATAATAACTTTTGCTGATATGATGTCCCTCAAATAAAACATATATTGTGTTTCTTTTATTCTATTTAGTTTTTGTTTTTTGGGGGATCACATCTAGCAATGCTCATGTGTAATTACTGGCTCTACACTTAGGAATTACCTCTGGCAATGCCTTGTGGACCTCATGGGATGCCAAGAATAGAACCTTGGTTGGCAATGTGGAAGGCAAGTGCCTACCCACTGTACTGTCTTTCCAGCCCCTTGCGTTTTCTGTATATAGTATCCCCTGTCCCTCTCCGAGAGCCCAGCAAGCTACTGAGAGTATCCCACCCACATGGCAGTTTCTGGCAAGCTCCCCGTGGCGTATTGCACATGCCAAAAACATCTAACAAGTCCCACAATGGAGACATTATTGGTGCCCACTTGAGCAAATCAATGAACAACGGGACAACAGTGCTAAAGTGCAGTATCTATTTTTATTATGCTTTCTTATTAATCTAAAACAAAGTCAAATGTATCCTACAAGTTTTTGTGTACAAATACTTATTACAGCTTTGTTTATTATAAATAAAAATGAGCATTATTGTGGTATATCCTTACAATGACTACCAGAAAGCAAGAAAAATTAATAAACTATTGATAAGTGAATAATAATAACATCCCAGTAAACTCAAAATAAGATGCTCAGGGCTAATTATAGAGTTACCCTTAGCAAAGGAGGAGCACAATAAACACAGTAGGGAGGGCATATAGGAGCCTACCAACACAATGAGTGAAAATAATAAAAAAGGAATAACCGGACCTATGACTTTAGTGATATCAAGTGAGTATATTTAGTAAGGGCAAAGATACAATGTTGCAGGCAGTCAGCAGAGTACAAGAGTACCAAATGAGAAAACTACAATCAGAAGCGAAGAAATTAATATATATATATAAAATCAGCAGAAAGTCTGAACAGTAGAATAACAGCAGCTGGGGAAAATATCATGATGAGATGGAGGAAATCTCTAGCAAATAGCAGAGGATCGGAAAACATTCTGAAAAAAATTAATAACACACTAGAGAACTATAAGATGAGTTCAAGAGGAACAATGAAGGAAACGGCAGAATAACTCAGGATATTGATAATTTGATGAAGAGTTCTTAGAATTGCCACAAGTATGATTCACAGAGGAAATAAAGTCATGATAAATTGGATTCATTAAAATGAAAATATTTACTAGAAAAGACCATGCCAGAAAGATTTTTTAAGCTACATGGGATGAAGAGATAGCACAGTGGGAAAGGCATTTACATGCATGCACCCGTCTCAAATTTGATCTCCTGTATCCCTGTGCAAAGACAGTAGTAATTCCTGAGTGCAGAGCCGGAAGTAACTCGTGAATATCACCAGGTGTGGCAGAAAAAATAAAAATAAAAAAGCTAGAGTTGGAAGTGATATTTTAAAACCATATCTTACAATGATTTATCTGCAATGTTTAATATATTAACTTTTAGTATAAAGAAAACTTAATTATAAAATGAGTTGTCACATGAAACCAGTGAGTATACACAAAAAAATTAAACACACTGAAAGGTGTTCAACATCAGCAGCCATTAAAAAAATTCAAATTAATATCTTGATGAGACATTGCTTTATACATATTATAACATAATTATTTTTATATGGGGTGGTGGACTGGTGATACAGGATGTGGGATGAAACCTGGGAACATGTAAAGTTGACACTGGTGGTGGGATTGGCACTGCAATATTGTATTCAACTATTAATAACTTTGCAAATCAGGGTGCTGTAGTAATCTTAAAAAGAAATGAAAAAAGGGTTGCTAGTGTCATTTTAAAAAGAATAAAGGAAGAAAAGGTAGGGAGAAAGAAAAAGAGAGAGAAAGAAAAAGAGAGAGAGGGAGGAAGAAAGGAAGGAAGGAAGGAAGGGAGGAAGGAAGGAAGGAAGGAAGGAAGGAAGGAAGGAAGGAAGGAAGGAAGGAAGGAAGGAAGGAAGGAAGGAAGGAAGGAAGGAGAGAAAGAGAAAGAAAATAGAGGAAGAGGGGAAGAAAGAGAAAAAATTACAATTAATGTATGCCCTATCTGTGCAGTCTTCAGTAGTTTTCCTCAATAATATTCCTCAATAATAAATATTTATTTAGCAACAATGCTTTACAGGACTGTATGTGTTTGGGGAATATAATTTCATCTTTCTTTAAAATATGTTATCACATCATACACATTGTCAAAGTTCCCTTCTATCCCGTTCAACTCCTCAGCCAAATTCTAAAGGTTTGTTCTTATTTGACTTTGTTGTTTCGTTGTTTTCCTTCTCTACATCCCACACAGCTATAAGAAAATCTAGTATTTTTTTCTCAATTAATTTTTAATGTGACCTGTAGTTCCATCCATACCAGTCCTATTGGCAAAAATTTATATTTTCTTATAGCTGAGTATTAATTCACTTACATATGATACATATATCGCACATTTTATATATATGTACAATATTACATATATATCCGAATTTTTGAATTTTTAAAATTTCAATAAAGAACCATGGTTTACAAATTTAATGTTAATTGAATTTTAGGCATATGATGTTTCAATATCAATCCTACTATAGGTGTCCACTATCCTCAACCAGTGTGCCCATACTCTATCCTATCTCCTCCATTTGTTTGCTATTCTTCCTTTTCTCACTTTATTATTGATGTCTAGTATTTTGTTTTCAGTATCATGGATATTGAACGTTGAATCCAGTCTACTGCATGATTAATTCTGTTGCTGCCACTTGCTTTTGAATTTTTTTAGTTCATTCAATTCCATTTGTATGAACTCTCTGATACCCTGCATCAGTTCATTTTTGAGTTGCGTTAGTTGAATCTTTCTTCCAGTGGTTGCTTTATTTCCATGGCCATTGCATGAAGCATTGATTTAAGTTGCTCATCGACGGAGCTTGAAACTTAATGTAGGTCCAGTGATTTTCCAGGAATGGTGACACCCTCTGTGAGAACAGGTTAATGCCTTCATTTTCCTATGGTTCTTAAAGATTTGAAGGTGCTGTGATTTGAATTTCATATTCACAATTAACTGGGACATAATCTGTTCTGTCATTTTTCAGCATACTGTTCCTCTTGATAGTCTATTATGCTAACACTGGCTGGGCTCTTAAGGTACTCCTTCAATGGTCATGCAGGTGAGTATATGAAATTCCTGTTTACTTAGAGGATTATCACCTAAGAACTTGAGGCAAGATACCAAAACAACCCGTTAGCATCAGATGGTTTGGGCTTGAGAGGCAGATTTCAGTCATCTGCCATTGAAAATTGTTTCCAGTTCTTGTATATTGAAAATAGTGCTACAATGGCCATATAAATGCAATCAACATACATCTTTTGGGGGGAGGGACACAACCAGCAGCGCTAAGGGGTTACTCCTGGCTCTGCATTCAGGAATCACATCTGGAAGTACTTGGGAGACCATATAGTATGCTGGCGATTGATCCCGGGTTAGCCCCATGCAAAGCAAGCACTCTATCTGCTTTGCTGTCTCTCCAGCCCCAAGAATTTTTTTTTGGTTTTGTTTTGTGTTTTGGAGTCAGACTGAGTGGTGCTCGGGGCTTACTCCTGGCTCTACGTTCAGAAATTACTCCTGTCAGTGCTCAGGGATAAAAATGGGATGCCAGTGATAGAACTTGGATTGGCCACAAACAAGGCAAGCACCTTATCTGCTGTACTATCTCACCAGCCCCTCAACCTTGTCTTTGTGAATGTTTGTTTTGTACTTCTTGGGATCGATATGAAAGAGTAGAATTGTTGGATCATGTGATAAATAGTTTTAATATTTTAAGGACTCTTCATGTTATTTTTCAGAGCATAGATGATTTGCATTCATGAAACAGGATAAATGACACTGTTTCTGCCCATGTCCTCAAGAGCACCTGTTGTTTCTGATTTTTCTGATACAGATCATTCTCACCAGCCTAGGTATGATAATTTATTGTTATTTTCATTTGCATGGTAAAAATATTTTATCCTATTTGGAATAAAACCTTTCCGTTTAATTGACAGCTTCATTTACTACATACATAGAAATGTTAAATTTTGATGTATTTGTTTATTTTTGTTTTCCTTAAGATGTAGTCCAGTCACATAATACATCATAAAGTCAATATATTGGAGTGTTTGATATTTTCTTCTGTTAACACATCTTCTGGTTTCACATGTTAATATTCATATCTTTAATCCACTTTCAGTTTTATGCCTGGTGTGAGAGAGTCCCAGGTTCATTCACTTGCATATGGTGATTCTCTATTCCCAGTATCATTAATTGAAAAGACTTTCTCCTTTTTACATTCCTGGCTCCTTTGTTGTAAATTATGGGCATCTATGTGAAAATTTATATCTGCATTCTCATTTATAATACACTGATATGTGTATTTGTTCTGATTCCAATGACCTGATGTTTTATTTGATTCTACAATAGATTAATAGATTAATCTATTCTACAAATGGATTAAAGATTGAGAGCATGACATGATGCCTCTATATTTGTTCTTTGGTCCTAGGATTGTTTTTCCCATTTGAGGACCTTCATGGTTCATAAGAAAACTGTAAGTATTTGTGCCCATGTTGAAAACTAAATATCAATGTGGCCAATTATACCATCGGATCGTATTCAACAATAAAACTATAAACTATTGAATAAAAATAAGCACTATAGATTAACATAAAAAGTACTATGTTGGTAGAAAGGGGAGCTATAAAAATTATTTAATATATGTCATATTTATATACTGGGTTTTTGGTTTGTTTGTTTTGAGTCTACACCAAATTATACTCAGGGCATACACCTGGTTCTGAGCACAGGGATCACTCCTGGTGGACTCACAAGATGGAAACCACAAGCAAGGCAAGCGCATTGCTCCTTGTAATTTCTCCAGCCCTTATTTACTATCTATGCAGCCCCTATATATACTACCTCTCTATATACTTATGAATGTAAATATATATGTGCACAAACATATATATGGTTCTGTATCTTGGTTATTACTGTAATTAGGTAAATCTTTATCTCATATTTTTTTTCTTTTTGGGTCACACCTGGTGATGCACAGAGGCTATTCATGGCTTTGCACTCAGGAATTACTCCTGCCAGTTCTCAGGGGACCATATGGGATGCTGGGAATCAAACTTCAGTCAGCTGTGTGCAAGGCAAATGTCCTACCCACTGTGCTATTGCTCCAGTCCCAATCTCATATTGTATTTTATCAAATTAATTTTGAAAGAGTTTACACCTATTTCTTTAAAACAAAAATCTTATATTACATTTTTGAAAACCTTTCTTAATTTTTGTAACATCCCAATTCAAAATCCTTAGAAAGTCATAGAAACATCAAAAACTGTGTGTTTCTTTTCCATCTTGACACAAAAACACACATAAAACTTAGTGTCTTATATCTTGAATATAAATTTATACCATATATAAATGTCACACTGACACTGACAGGGATGAATGAAGACATTACCGGTGCCTGTTCGAACAATTGATGAACAATGGAATGATAGTGATAGTGATATAAAAATACATAGCAGATATATTTAATCTTAAATGCTTATGTATATGTAACATAAATACATTTTTGCCTGACTGATGTCACTGTTGTCCCCAAATTCCAAACGGGATCGGACCACCATCTTCTTTGTGCAAAATTCTACTTCACGGAGATGGGAGAAAGAGCTGCAAAGTTTAAGACAACTCCCAGAATTACCAAGCTCCCAGCTCTCAACTGAGAGCTCTTTGGCACTATTGTGGCAACGTGGGAAGATGACATCGTTGACAACATCAACGAGGAATAAAATCGACTGGTTCAGCACCTCCATGATTGCTCAAAAAATGCCAAGAGTGAGAAAACCAAAAACAGACGCCTGTCTTCAGAAATTTCTTTTTTTTAATTTATTTTTTAATTAATTAGAGAGTAAACATGATTTACACATTATCATACTTGTGCTTCCCTCATACAATGTTCGAACACCCCTTCCTCTACCAGTGTCCATTCTCCACCACCAGTGAACCCAGTATCCCTCCCACCTCCCAATCACATACCCTCTCCCCCCGCCTCCCCCACCTCTGTGGCAGGGCATTCCATTTTGTTCTCTTTCTCCTTTTGGGTGTTGTGGTCTGCAATAGGGGTATTGAGTGGCCATTGTGTTCAATCTATAGTCTACATTCAGCACACATCTCCCCTCCCGAGCGGGTCCTCTAACCAGAGCTTACTTTATGTTCCCTTCTCTATCTGAACTGCCTTTTCCCCCAGCATGTGAGGCCAGATTCCAACCCACGGAACCAACCTCCTGGTACTTATTTCTACAGTTCTTGGGTGTTAGTCTCCTACTCTGTTATTTTATATTCCACAGATGAGCACAATCTTTCTATGTCTGTCTCTCTTTCTGACTCATTTTGCTTAGCATGATACTTTCCATGTTGATCCACTTATATGCAAAATTCGTGACTTCATCTTTGCTAACAGCTGCATAGTATTCCATTGTGTAGATGTACCAAAGTTTCTTTAACCAGTCATCTGTTCTCAGGCACTCAGGTTTTTTCCAGGTTCTGGCTATTGTAAACAGTGGTGCGATGAACAAAGAAGTGCAAATGTCATTTCAACAGTACTTTTTTGATTCTCCGGGATATATTCTCAGAAGTGTTATTGCTGGGTAGAATGGGAGCTCAATTTCTAATTTTTTGATAAGCGTCCATATTGTTTTACAGAAGGGCTGAACAAGTCGGCATTCCCACCAACAGTGTAGAAAGGTCCCTTTCTCCCCACATCCCCTCCAACAGCGGTTGCTTTTGTTCTTTTGGATGTGTGCCATTCTCTGTGGTGTGAGGTGGTATCTCATGGTTGCTTTGATCTGCATCTCTCTGATGATTAGTGATGTAGAACACTTTTTCATGTGCCTTTTGGCCATTTGTATCTCTTCCTTGGGAAAGTTTCTGTTCATTTCTTCGCCGCATTTTCTGATTGGGTTGGATGTTTTCTTCTTGTAGAGTTCAACCAGTGCTTTATATACCCTTGATATCAGCCCTTTATCAGAGGAGTATTAGGTGAATATCCTTTCCCATTCTGTAGATTATCTTTGTATTCTGGTCACTGTCTCTTTTGGGGTGCAGAAGCTTCTTAGTTTAATATAGTCCCATTTACTTATCCCATTTGGTATATCAGTTGCATGTCATCTTTGAAGATACTGTTAGCTTCAATATCATGGAGGGTTTTGCCAACTTTGTTTTCAATGTACCTTATGGTTTGTGGTCTGATGTTGAGGTCTTTAATCCATTTTGATCTGACTTTTGTGCATGGTGTCAGGTCGAGGTCTAAGCCCATTCTTTTACATGTGGTTGTCCAGTCGTGCCAGCACCATTTGTTAAAGAGGCTTTCCTTGCTCCACTTCACATTTCTTGCTCCCTTATCAAAGATTAGATGATCTTACATTTGGGGTTGTGTGTAGGGATATTCCATCCTGTTCCATTGGTCTGCAGCTCTGCCTTTATTCCAGTACCATGCTGTTTTAATTGTTACCGCTTTGTAGTGAAGTTTAAGGTTGGGGAGGGTGATGCCTCCCATCATCTTTTTCCAGAGAATTGTTTTAGCTATCCGTGGGCGTTTATTGTTCCATATGAATTTCAGGATAGTTTGATCCATTTCTTTGAAGAATTTCATGGGTATCTTTATAGGGATAGCATTGAATCTGTATAGTGCTTTGGAGAGTATTGCCATTTTGTCAATGTTGATTCTCCCTATCCACGAGCAGGGGATATGTTTCCATTTCCTCATGTCCTCTTTTATTTCATGGAGTAGCGTTTTATAGTTTTCTTTGTAGAGATCCTTTACTTCCTTGGTTAAGCTGATTCCGAGGTACTTGAATTTGGGGGGCACAATTGTGAATGGGATTGCTTTTTTCATGTCCCTTTCCTCTGACTCATTGTTTGCATATAGGAAAGCCATGGATTTTGGGGTATTGATTTTATAGCCTGCGACTTTACTGTACAAGCCTACTGTTTCTAAGAGTTTTTTAGTAGAGGTTTTAGGCTTCTCTAGATATAGTATCATATCGTCTGCGAATAGTGAGAGTTTGATTTCTTCCTTTCCTATCTGGATGCCCTTAATGTCTTTTTCTTGCCTAAAAGCTATTGCAAGTACTTCCAGTACTATGTTGAATAGAAGTGGTGAGAGTCGGCATCCTTGTCTTGTGCCTGATCTTAGAGGAAAGGCCCTTAGTTTTTCCCCATTGAGGATAATGCTTGCCGTAGGTTTGTGGTAAATGGCTCTGACTATCTTGAGGAAAGTTCCTCCAAAACCCATTTTGGTGAGAGTTTTCATCATAAACGTTTGCTGGATCTTGTCAAATGCTTTCGCTGCATCTATTGATATGATCATATGGTTTTTATCTTTATTTTTGTTGATGTGATGGATTATGTTGTTTGATTTCCGAATGTTAAACTATCCTTGCATCCCTGGGATGAATCCCTCTTGATCATGATGTATGATCTTTTTGATGAGTTGTTGGATCCTATTTGCTAATATTTTGTTGAGGATCTTCGCATCAGTGTTCATCAGGGATATTGGTTTATAATTTTCTTTCTTAGTGGTGTCTTTGTTTGCTTTTGGTATTAGGGAGATGTGTGCTTCATAGAAACTAGGAGAGTTTCTGTTTTTTCAATTTCCTGGAAAAGCTTGAGGAGAACTGGCAACAGGTCTTTAAATATTTGGAAGAATTCGCCAGTGGATCCATCTCGACCTGGGCTTTTGTTTTTGGGGAGATTTTTGATTATAGTTTCAATTTCTTTAATATTAATGGGTCTATTCAGGTATTCCAAGTCTTCTTTGTTCAGTCTTGGGAGATTGTAGGAATCAACGAATTCATCCATTTCTTTTAGGTTCTCTTGTTTTGTGGCATACAGGCTTTCGAAGTAGTCTCTGATGACCTTTTAAATTTTGTTGGTTTCTCTTGTGATACCCCCCTTTTCATTCCTGATTCAGTTTATTAGGGTTCTCTATCTCTTTCTTTGTGAGTCTTGCTAGTGGTTTGTCAATCTTGTTTATTTTCTCAAAGAACCAGCTCTTGGTTTCATTGACCTTTCAGATTGTTTTCTGGGTTTCCATGTCATTAATTTCTGCTCTTACTTTTATTATTTCTTTCCTTCGGTCTGGTTTGGGTTCCTTTTTCTGGTCCTTTTCTAAGGTCTTGAGCCGTGAAGTCAAACTATCTATGTGGGCCTTTTCTTCCTTCCTAAGGAATGCTTGGAGAGCTATAAATTTTCCCCTTAAGACAGCCTTACCTGCATTCCATATTTTTTGGTAGCTCGTGTCTTCATTCTCATTTGTTTCTAAGTATCATTTGATTTCTTCTTGATTTCCTTCCTGACCCACTCATTGTTCAACATTGAGTTGTTTAATTTCCAGGTTTTTGATTTGGTTCTCAGTGTCTGTGTGTGGTTAGCTTCTATCTTCAGTGCATCGTGGTCTAAAAAGATGGTTGATACAGTTTCTATTTTTCCGATTCTATTGAGGTATGTTCTGGGGCCCAGTACATGGTCTATTTTGGAAAATTTTCCGTGTGCACTGGAAAAGAATGTGTATACATTCTTTAGGGGGTGAAAAGCCCTGTATAGGTCTATTAGGCCTCTCTCTTCAATTTCTTCTTTCAGAGTCAGTCTTTTCTTGCTGAGTTTTGTTCTTGGCAATCTATCCAGAGGTGATATGGCGGTATTGAAGTCTCCGACTACTATTGTGCTGTTAGTAATGTCCTCTTTAAAGTCTGTTAGGAATTGTTTTAAATATTTAGCCTGTCCTTTATTAGGTACATATACGTTTAAGAGTGTGATTTCCTCCTGTTGTAAATATCCCTTGATAAATAGAAAATGACCTTCACTATCCCTTCTAATCTTTTTCAACCAAAAATCTATGTTGTCGGATACCAGGATGGCTGTAGGATGACATTACTTTGTCCTCTCCCTTCTAGCCAAAAGTACCTTGTCCCGGTTTTCTCCGGAGTTTAGGCTTACCCCAGTCACACCTATCAAGGTGTTCCCGAATCTCTCCCATCCCTTTGTTTAGCTATAATCACTTCTCCATGCTTTCTTCCCCAAAAGAGTTAATCCGCAGCTTTCCCTGTAATCTGACTCTGCTAATTTGTAAGGTCAGACCTTCCTAGGACACTGAATATTATAACATTGCCTTTCTCTCCTCTTTATGCCTTTTGAATAATTTACTTTAAAGCTATGTCTGTTTTGTATAGACCCAAGAAGACAATATTATGTTTTTATAACTTGGGAATTAATTGGCCTCGAATATTCCCTCCTGGGCATCTGCTTTCTCCACTTAAGCCTCAGTTGCCCTCAGTTCCTAGCACCCCAAAAGCAGGGTCCCAATGAGGGATGAGAAGGATCCAGGGCCAGCGGTGAGTTATGTGCTTCCCTGGCATCGAGATGGGCTTGGCCAAAGTGCCTAATTCTTAACTATAAGTTAAGAGCTTGATCATAGACAAATGCTGTCATGATGCAAAAGTAATGATGAGACTAGGACCCTGCTAGGGATAGGAAAGACTGATCTGGCCTGAGCACTGTCGTCTGAGATTGAGATGGCCCCAGGAGAGCAATTCCATAAGCTTTAATGCATCTTTTATTGTGTCCATACAAAATGATTAATATTATGAATTCTTATATGTTTGCTGGCTGAGGAGAAGAGAAAAACACTCAGGGGACTCCACCCTTGGGTGGACCCTCCTGTTGAAAGAGAATTAAGTCCTAGGGGAAGCATCCCCTAAGGGAAAGGAACTTTACCCTATTGATTGTGACCACACCTAGGTGTACACCCCAACCCCCTTGTGCTGGGGAGATTTAACTAGGCTGTAAGAGTGGGTTGGGGAGCCAGATCCACAGATCCAGAGAGAGATCCAGAGACGGGAGAGAAGCAGAGAGAGAGAATGAAATAAACTGATCAAGCAACCAGTTTGGCCTTCTTTCTTCCGTCACCTGCCCTCTACCGACAGCACACACATCAGTTCTGGGGCACCGAACGCGGGCGGTGAGACAGAGCCGCCCGGAGAGCAAGGCGAGTGAGCGCGCCCCTCGGCAAGCTTTAGTTTTTTACAGATGGCCACTCTAGCTTTTTTAAGGGAATTGTTTGCTTGCAGGATTGTTTTCTATCCTTTGACTTTGAGTCTGTGTTTACTCTGATTTTTCAGGTGTGTTTCTTGCAGGCAGCAGAATGTTGGGTTTAATTTCCGGATCCATTTTGCCACTCTGTGTCTCTTGATAGGTGCATTTAGGCCACTGACATTGAGAGAGATTATTGTCATGGGGTTTTGTGTCATCTTTCTGTGGGGTTGGTTGTTCTTATGGCATTCTTCCTTGACTTACAATAGCCCCTTTAGACCTTCTTTTAAGTTTGGTTCAAGAGTTTCTGAAGATACACTCCCCGGCCACGTTTCCCCGGGTCCCCCTGGTTCTTGTGCGGCCACCCGGACTTCGGTCATCCAGCAGACACCCAGCCCCGCCTACCGTGACCCCACCAAGAGGATACTGGGGGTGTGGTCTCAAAAGGGGCGTGGCCTCCTGTCAGAGCAGCTGCAATTCAGGCAACCACAAGCTAATGTCTGAGCTCACAAAGCTGTGCAGAGAAGCGATAAAGGAAGACATCAAAGAGAGAAGATCAGCAGTGTTGGCCAATGTGGCAGAAGCCAGGAAAAGTATTCACAGCTCTCCTGTCCTTCGCCAACTACAAGACCAAGATGACTGCCCTCCGACATCCTGATGGATCTATCACATCTTCTAGAAGGGCAATGGAGAGGATTACTCACGATTTCTACTCGGATCTCTTTGACAGCCACGTCCACCTGCCCACATACCAAATTCTGCAGGATGGATATGTCGTTCCCAACATCGTCCCTTCCAAAATCCGATGCCATTTTATCATACAGCACCCGGTCCAGACAAGGTCAGACCCAAACACCTGAAGAATCTGCTGCCAGTACTCATCAATACACTGACTCGGCTCTTCACATGCTACCTGTCCGAATGCAAGGTTCTGTCCCAGTGGAAAACCAGTTGGACCATTCTGTTGTACAGGAAGGGAGACATCCACGACTTCAGCAACTATCGCCCAATCTGCCTGTTATCCATCATCTACAAGTTGTTCACTTGAGTCATCCTGAATAGAATAGGCAGAACACTAGACGGAGGACAACCATGCGAGCAAGCCAGGTTCCGAAAAGGATTCAGCACAATCAACCATATCCACATGGTGACGAAACCCATTGAAGTTTCGTGAGAGTTCAAAATGCCACTCTGTCTAGTGGTCACCGACTTAAAGAAGGCCTTCGATTTTGTTGAGACTGAAGCGGTCATCGAAGCCCTAGCCAAACAGGGTGTTCAAACTCAGTACATCAAGATCCTCTGCGAGCTTTATTACAGATTCACCACCAGGATCTCACCATTCTACAAGGAAGTGATCATTGATGTAAAGAGAGGGGTTCGGCAGGGTGATACCATCTCACAGAAACTCTTCAGTGCCACCCTCAAGAACATCATGTGACAACAGGAATGGGAAGGGATGGGAGTGAAGATAGATGGTCGGCAATTACACCACCTCCACTTCGCTGATGACATCGTTCTCATAACACCAAACATTAGCCAAGCGGCACAAATGCTGGCCGACTTAAATTGCTAGTGTGGAAAGGTCGGATTGCAGCTGAACCTCAACAAGATGATGCTCATGAAAAACGAACTAGCCCCTGATGCTCCATTTGCTCTCAATGGAATGAACATCTCCAAATGCAGCAGCTATGTGTACCTGGATCGAGAACTCAACATGAGGAACGAGTTGGTGCCAGAACTGCGCAGAAGGAAGAGAGCAGCATGGAATGCCTTCAAGAGCATTGAAGAAGTGGTTAAGAGGACGAAGGACTTCTGACTCTGGGCACGTCTTTCGACTCCATTCTTCCTGCACTAACATATGCCTCAGAGACCTGGGCCCTATGCTAACAAGATGAAAACGCTATTCGGGTCTCCCAAAGAGGAATCAAAAGAGCTATACATTTCACTCAAGTGAGAAGGAATCCAGAGTTCCCACCTCTATTGATGATCAAGAATCAGGGACACTGTCTCATTTGCCAAGGTGTCAAAAATCAGATGGGCAGAACATGTAATGAGATCCAGAGACAACCACTGGACTAGAGCTGTCACAGACTGGATTCCACGGGATGTCAAAATACCACGTGGCCACCCACCAATGAGATGGTCAGACTTTATCAACACCCTGAATGAACGATTTGAGACTCTTCCTGTACCTGGAGCAAGCAGATATCATTGGGCTACACTCACATATGACAGAGACAAATGGAGACGTTATTGGCACCTGCTCGAGCAAATTGAAGATCAATTGGATGACAAGTGATATAAGTGATCCAAAAGTAATTTTCTTAAAATAAGTGATAATATAATTTCACATTTATAGAATTCCCATCATTTTAATCTCTAGGCTGTCTTATTCTTCATACTTTTCTATCTTGGCCATCTTGTCCTATGATCCAGAGTAATTATTTCTTCTTTGTCTCTCTGTCTCTCTGTCTGTCTCACTGTCTCTCTGTCTCTGTCTCAGTCTCTGTGTCTGTCTGTCTCTCTCTCTCACACACACTTTTGAAATGCCTATACATATTTTATTTTCTTACCAAGCACCTTCTTCTTTAATTTACAAATAAAATTCAAAACAAAATTGCTACTTCCAGTGGCATCTTTTTCACCCTTTCCCTAAATAAAACTACAAAAAAAATGTATAAATAAAAACTGTTTAGCCTTAGGACAGGTAATGTAACCCATAGGTTAGCTAAAGTTCTATTTTCTGGTTTCTTACTCTACTTTTGAAGAAAGGAATATTACCATAGTTGCCTTGTGTACATTAGAGTAAAAAGACCTTTTACGCCTGCAAACAATGATTACAGTCAACGTGATCTTTGGAACATCAGACTAATGATTTTACTTCATTTTGTCATTGAATTATTTCACTTTCTTGAGTTTTTTGATGTTTTTAAAATTTTTTGATGTCTATAAAACTCAAAAGCCCCATGAATCTTCCCTTGTTGATTATGCTGAAGGTCTAAAATATTTCAGTGATTAAGGGAAATCACTTCATACTTCTTCCTCTTTTATTCTTAAAATAAAATTAAATTTTGAGGTTCCTTTTGATCATTCATCATTACATGTTATGGCTTAATCATTTTCTCATGCAACCATTTTCTTTGTAGACAGTATATCTTCATTTAAGTATGCTTTATTTTCACAAATCAACATTGTGCAAAAGTGATGTTTTTAATCAGATGCAATATTAAGATCAGATCCAACATTAATTTTTAAGGATTTTTAAAAGATTTTTCAGATTATGCAAAAAACGTTTCATGTGGGCTTAAATTCTATCTTCAATAAAATGAATCCCAGAAATTGAATTATTAAAATTCATTTTAGAAAAAATGAATTCCAGGTGATTTGCATGTATACTTAGAATTTAGAGTACACTGTAGGTTGAAACAATCCTAAGCACACACACAAGTGCAAAATAAAAAGTGATTTTTCAAGCTGTTGGTATATAAGAACAAAAAATTCTGAAAAAATTAGAATACATTGTCATATGATTCTTAGCATACAAGTAATTTTCATATTATAAGACTTAATTTTGAGGACTAAAATTTTCTTTCATAGTTCAGCTAACTGATTTAAAAATAATGGTCCTTTGATCCATGAACAATTTCTGGTTTGTTTCTTGATCTTTGAGTATATAAATACAAATAAAAGACTGATAAGAAAGCTAATTTCTGCAAGAAGTTAAATAGGAAGTAATGCACTCCATTTCAGTAAAGATTTAACACATTATCAACTTACCAAATTTTTCCATAAATTTCAGTTGATTGTGTTGGGGAGTATTGAGACTATGAATTTTACTTAACTGTTCTAAAATATATGCTGTTAGAGCTATGATTCTGAGATTTGAATTCTTATTTTGCCTTCATTTTCCTAGGGACTTATTTGAAATTTACACAAACAGTATGAGGTGGCAGTATCTTTATACATTTCAAAATTTTGTATTGGTTAATTTCAATATTATTTTCTACTTTTCTTTTTGAATCCTCACTAACTTTTTAAAAATATGCATATATTGATGTCACACATGTGATTAAATATATCATATAGATTCTACATATTAAAAGTTTTTGAAAGTTTTCTAACAAATACAACTGCAGATACCTATACTGTAATACCATATATGTATGTTTAAATATGTTTTCAGTTGTTAAGTCAACCTTTTAAAATATAGCAAACACTCTAATGACCTATTTTCAAATCTCCTTTTGTTCTATAGCTTAGTGTTGTTGAGGATATGAAGTGCATAGTTGTTCATAGTTATACTTGAATTCAAATTTTATTTATTCATATATTACAACATATTTTATGGACCATCATTAGGGTTATAGGCACAAAGTTTTACTCTTCGAGTACTTTATATTTTAGTAGCTATTTAAAGCGAAATTTAGAATTTTTATTATGTTTGAGACTATTCTGTTCCAACTATTTTGACGTGTGAGGTAACCTTGGGTTGTTAAGCATTTTCTCAGAACTTGAGTTCCCTAATCTTAAAACTGTGGTTGTCAATGATATTAAATATAGTTATTGTGAGGATACATTGGATAATAGATATAAAATTATTTTATAATATCTGGAAGATAGTAATTACAGTCACATAACATTAGGTATTATTAATAAAATGTTATTTCCCTATTATGTATCATGTGTTATCTAATTATTTTATATAAAACATATCAGCATTACAATAAAACCCATTCTTATTACTCTATTTTAAGTGTACATTTCACAAAATGTAATTGTTAATGTGTTCAATAGTGAAATTTAAGTCCTGAGGCATTTCTGCTGCATATTAAAAATATGCGGGACCCGGGGCTGAGATATCCAAGCCTGCTTCGGTTGGGACAGGACTGCACCTCCTCCACCCAGATCCCCCATTTTCTAGTAGCTAGGCAGTCTCACCCACAAACTACCCCAGGCAGCCATGTAATCCCATCAAAGACCAAGATCCAGAAACTATAAAACAAAGCTCCTGCAAATGCAGCTGTGAGATCTCTTACTGTCTAGTTCTCCGTCTCAAGAACCCAGAAAGCTACCAAGAGTATCCTGCCCTCACAGCAGATCCTGGCAAACTCTCCATGGCATATTCGATATGCCAAAAACAGTAACATTTGATGGGTCTCATTCCCCTGAACCTGAAGGAGCCTCAAATATGGCACCATTGGAAAGGACAAGTAAATAGAGGTTGCTAAAATCTCAGGGTTAGGATGAATGGAGACCTTCCTGATGCCCGCTCAAGCAAATCGATGAACGATGGGATGACAGTGATACAGTGATTAAATATAAAGTTATTTGCTTCACTCTTTAAACTTTCTTCTGGGCATTATGGTTAAAGAAATATCAGATCTCCTTTTCTTCAGAAACATTGCCTGATTAGGTATTAATAATATGGTGGGTTCAGGAAGAAGTAATAGCTATTTATTATTAAACCTATTATAATCCCCCTAAAAAAGGAATATTGTGTTCTTGCTAAAATTTCTTCTGGATAACTATGTTATTCAAATACATAATTTGAGTTATTGACTTGTAATTTTGACTCTAAGAGAAATAAGTAATTAGACAAAGTTTTAATACCACAATATAGTTCTGATATGAATGATAATCTAAATGTGACCTGTGCCTTTGTTTTCTTAGAATAGCTTTCACTCCTTGAAAAGTAATATTCTGATTATTATATGACATATTACTTAAAAATATGAACATCTGCATTCAAATAACAAATTTTAATGTACCAGTTTAAATTTCCCATTATTTATATGCCTTTTATCATAAAAGGATATGTTCATTTATAATGATGGAGATCTATTTTTTTTCCCTTTTGGGTCACACCTGGAGATACACAGGGGTTACTCCTGGCTCTGCACTCAGGAACTACTCCTGGCGGTGCTCAGGGGACCATATGGGATGCTGGGAATCGAACCTGAGTCAGCCATGTGTAAGGCACACGCCCTACCTGCTGCACTATTGCTCCAGCCCTGATTGAGATCTATTTCTGGAAATTACCTAGGGGAAATCTAAATAAGAAGGAAGTAACTATTGAAATAATCTGCAGTAAAGATTCTGCAAAAAAGATCTAATATTGAATTGTGAATGATGGGCAATGCATGAATACTACTGGATATCCTGGAAATTTGCTGCCTTTTTTCATTTACTGCTGATTAACTATTTGCCACTATAATTTCAATGCCACATGCTTGTCCTGTCATTCTCAGTTATGTTATGCTAAGTCATCTGTGTGTGTTGTGTGTGTGCTGTCATCTTGGTTACTTGACTTTCTATTGTGTAAAAAAAAAAAAGAAAGGAAGAGGTCACTATATCTGTTCGCTTCCTTCCTACTTTAGCCTCACACTTGGAAGGCACTGAAACTCTCTAGCAAAATTTAAACAAACAAACAAAGAAAAAAACAGACATCAAACAGGTCTGTATTCAGACTTTATGGTTATTGGAGCAAAAGCAAACTGAAGGTAAAATTAACATTGTACTACTGTACCATTTTTTCAAACACCAAAGTACAATGCTTCTTCCATTAAAAAAAAAATGCTGTTTTATTGAAGGTCAAGACACAGAGCGTATTTTTCATATTATCAGCAAACAGTGCACATTTACCTTGGAAACAAACTCTATATGCAAGTCTATCATGGCAGAGCCTGGCAAGCTACCCATGGCATACACAATAAGCCAAAAGCAGTAACAACAATAGTCCTCATTGCCCTGATCCTGAAAGAGCCCCCAATATACCATTGGGCAACACTACCACACAACAGGGACGGATGGAGATGTTACTGGTGCCTGCTGGAGCAAATTGATGAACAACCGGATGACAGTGACAGTAACAATGTTCAAATATATAGACTTTTACATAACCAAAGACAATATTTTTTTTAAATACAAACATTAATTGTTACAACCTCAAGTTAGTACTATTATTTGTGTGAAGGGTGAATAGAAAAACTTCATATATGTATATTTATTTAAGTATAAGTACACACTGTGACATATAACTATGTTTATTTGTAAATATAATCATCAATTTTATCTAAAAAAAAAGAAAGCATGTGGATTATCCATTTATTCAAGTTGTCTTGGCTCATTCATCCTGTTAGGAAAATATTAACATACGTTAAATAAGGTAAAGATTCCAGAAATTATCCAAAACATCTATCATTAAGTATTAATTGGGGTCAATACAATAGTACACCATGTAGGGTGATAGCTTCAAATACAGCAGACCGGGGTTCAATCCACAACAGATGTGTATGGTCCCCTGAGCACTGTAAGAGTTAATCCTGACCACTGGTCCAGAAGAAATCTCTGAGCACTACGAGGTGTTGTTGCACACCCCCTCCAAAAAAAGAACAACATACAAAAAAAGTTAATTAAACTAGTCATTTTTTTCAAGTGTTGAGATACAGAGGTAAGGAAGGTGTCCACACCACTGGAGCATTTATCAGTTAAAGAATAGCATCATTCAGTGTCAAGCTGCCCCCAATATTTTATAAGCGTGTGTGTGTGTGTGTGTGTGTGTGTGTGTGTGTGTTCTGGATTGAACGTAGTGCCTCAGACATGTGAATCATGCACTGAGTTTCATTCCAGAAAATATTTAGCCATGCCTCCTATATTTCAAAATGAATGCAGTCACTCAGTCCCCTACTAAGAGCATTACAGACATTTTTACACAGAGAGAATGATCAGAAAGTTCACATATTTGTTCAATGAGAATATTTTCCCAAAGTAAGGGTGTTAGTTTAAGTTTTCCCCAAACAGTCCATTTCACCATTTTATTCTACAATATTTCATTTTTTTTCTTGGAATAGTTTCAATGTCATGACTGTGATTCTCAAATCTACCATAAATTTGTCTAGCAAAATAATATTTTTGCCAATATAAACATGTGAATAAAATGTAAAATATTACATTTTCATCTGTAATAAGTAGCTATTAATCATTCTTGATGAAGTAAATTAACTGACATTGACTAATGCGATATGGTCTCATAAAAAGAGCTATGATGATTATTTAAATGCAAAATCTTTATAAAATGAAAGTTACCTGTTGAGCAATAGAAAAGCTTAAATGTGGTTACAAGCCATATAGTTTTCTTATAAAAGAGTATGTTTCTCTTAATCAATGCTGTGATATGCTGCTATGACTAAGAGATCTTCTTAAGATGCAAAACAATATCTTACTTATCAATACACATGAACTTTCCATCCTAAGTATTGGACCATAGAAATATATAAAAGGCAGGAAGCTGGATAATGTCTATGGCAATAATATTTATTAAAGTTCAGTAAAAGTTTGTTATCAAAACCCTTCTTATAGTGGCAGCTGCAAGTAATAGAGGGTTGAAATGACTTCTATTGCCTCATAATAGTACTTGTCTATACATTTCTATTATTTCTGAGATAATATATCTTCTGTGCTGGAGCGATAGCACAGTGGGTAGGGCATTAGCCTTGCACATGGCCAACCCGGTTTCGATTCCTCCGTGCCTCTCGGAGCGCCCGGTAAGCTACCAAATGTATCTCGCCCACATGGCAGAGCCTGGCAAGCTACCCGTGGCGTATTCGATATGCCCAAAACAGTAACAAAAAGTCTCACAATGGAAACGTTACTGATGCCCGCTTAAGCAAATCGATGAGCAACGGAATGACAGTGATACAGTGATGCAGTGAATATATGTTCCAATAATATTATCCCATCAGTGTTTTTAAATACATGTTGATGAATTGGGGAATAAATATTATGCTAATAAATAGCAGTTCTTTCAAAGGTCTAAGTTACTGACAAAGAAATAGACCAACAGATTGAGTGAATGCTTTGGATACAGGAGATTGAAGTTAATCCTTAGCCCTTTGTATCCCCCGAACACTGGTGGACTAACTCTGAAGCACAGAGTTACATGAGATCACAACAGCCCCCTCCCCAGGTATGCCAGATAGGCTCTCCCCATAAAAGTCTGAGTTCATATGAACAGGTATAATGCAACCTAAAAAGGATGCTATCTTGAAAATATTAAGGCATGTTTTTAAATGTTCTTTCAACACTTGTTATGAAGGAAGGAAAACCTAATGCCTTTTGGCTGCAATTTAAAATACTGGTATATATTTAATATTTGTATTAATACATATCAATAGTGAGGTATTCCAATGATTATACATAGGGATAAAGATAATTCTTATCCTAAAGAATTTGATACTTGAGAAACAAGATGAAAAATATTTCCAAAATATTTTATGCATTCAATGAAAATGCAGTGCTTGCCATTGATTCCACATAACATTTTAGTTAACTATGAAGTACAGTTTGCTGGCCAACGCATGCAAAGAAAACATAAACAGTCAAATATTGAGGCCTTATCTCATGAAATACTTCTTTTAAACATTCAGGAAATTATGTTAGATTTCTATTCTATTTTTCATTTTCATCTTTTCTCTTGTCATTTACTTTTTACTTGAAAAGTTTAAGAAATTTAAGAAAATTCAAAGAGCATTATGACCAGTTTTATCCACTAAAGCCATTTGCAAGACATTACATAGTAGAGGGAAGGTATAAAGATGGTGGTATGGTGTTGGCATATTGAAATAAAGTCCTATAACAAATCATCATGAACAACTTTGTAAACTACAAGGATTATATAAAGTGTAAAAAAATAAAGTGGAATGCAGTAACAAAAATAAATAAATAAATAAGTAAAAAAATAGAAATGCATACATGGTAAATATTATTTTGTTTTTTCGTATATTCAACATTAATAGGGAAGAATAAACAGGTAATCAGTATGATCTGTGCTTTATAGTTATAAGTTTACTATATTGTGTTTTGATGAGCATATAGTTTGTTAGTTCTTTTTTGGTATGTAAATAAATGCAATGATTCAATAGTTTAGAAATAATTTCTTCAGATTTTTTCACCTTTTCATTTCCCTTTTTTTGATAATCCTGTTATATTATTTCAGCATGCTTATGTACTCCAAATATGTTTCTACAGTTGTGATCATCTTTATTCATATTTTCATTTTTGTTTTTCAGATTGGGTGAAGGTTTTTATCTATCTTCCACCTCATAAATTTTTTTATTTTGGGGGGCAGTTTAAATCTGCTATTGAACTTATCATTTTAGTAATTTTGCTTTCAAATTCCAAAATTTTCATTTAACCAATCTCATTTGTAGGATTTGATTCTATTTATATTTGCCTTTGACCCATTTTAATAATTCATTCATTATTTTGAAATTTTATGTTATCCCTAGTACTTCTAGCTTCATACTAAATTTCATTATAGATATTCCTTTTGAAAATGAAATAGGGATTTGCAAGCATAACTAGTAAAATTCTCTCAGGAGCAACATCATATTGTTTCATAGAGTGGTTAAGTTAGTATAGCTAAAATTAGATCCCTATAATTTGTTTCATAATTAAATTGATTCTTTAATTCAGCTTAGTATGAATGACTGCATTTCTATTTCTGGTTCATTCATACCTTTACACTAAGGAGGTATCTGCTAAATTCTGGAGTAGTCTGTATAGTGTTTGGCTACAGTTTTCTTAGTGTTGATAACAACACTTTACAAATTTCAATATGCCATGAAATACTGACTCATTTTTATTTATGATATATTGTATAAATATGAATTTAGTCAAATCACAATAATGTAAAAAAACTAATACATGTGATTTAATTAAATCTAGACATTGCCAAAGAGATTCTTAAAGAAAAATCATTTGTCTGATTATGTAAAAATACAGAATTATTTCTGTAAATGAAACTATGCATACAGCATATAATATCTATGACTTCCATCTAGTGGAAATATAAAAAACAGACAAGTAGCAATCAGTAAACAGGACTAATCCTCCTGAGTGATTTAAAGGCACTAAACAAAAAAAGTAGTGCTCAAGTCAAAGAATATATTCAGAAACACATTTTAAGAAGGTGGCCCTATTTTTTTTTTTTTTTTTTTTGCTTTTTAGGTCACATTCGGTGTTGCACAGGGGTTACTCCTGGCTCATACACTCAGGAATTACTCCTGGCGGTGCTCGGGGGACCATATGGGATGCTGGGAATCGACTCGAGTCGGCCGCGTGCAAGGCAAACACCCTACCCGCTGTGCTATCACTCCAGCCCTAAGAAGGTGGCTCTTGAACTAAGATTTGAAGAATTAAATGGAACTCTGTAAAGAGATTAATGAAACAGATAAATGTATTTTAATATGTTTAATAATATTTTATTTTTTATTTTATTTTTTAATTTAAATTTTATTGAATCACCATGTGGAGGGTTACATAGTTCTCAGGATTATGTCAGTTATACAATACTCAAACACCCTTCCCTTCACCCGTGCCCATATTCCATCACCAACCACCCCATTATACCTCCCGCCCCCTCCCGACCCCCCAGTCCCCGCCCTTGTAAGTGATAAGTTTCACTTAGTTTATGCTTTATCTTGGTTACAGTCCATGTTTCAGCACATAACTCACTATTGTTGCTAGGGTTTCCCCCCAAAAAAGAAAAGACAGTCCTACTGTCAAGGAAGCATTTGATGGCTCTCCATTGCTGAGAATGTAGAGATATTAAGTCCCACTGTTTGTTACATAACTTTTCTATTTTTTTCTCCCCTCGTCCCGCGCCACCGAGATCACGCCTGTTTAGTAATCACCACGCTGCCTGACAAAGGGAAAACAAACCAAAAATGATGGTTATTTCCCGTCATCAGCTGGCGTGGGGCTCTGGCTTAGTTGATAGTCTGGTAGAATGTCTGCAAGCAGTTTCTGGAACCAAAAGTAATACGCTGGTATCGGCCCCTGCTCGAGATTCCACCAGCGTCCCGCTGTTCCAAGTACATAATAATTTATTCCCTTGTATCCCATTCCCACACCACCAGGTCCGTGTCAGCTTAATGGACATCATACTATGGTTAACGCCACACCGAGTTTCTTCCCGAGAAAGAAGGATATTTCTTCTCAGCCGGCGTGGGGATATGGCTTACTTCAGTCTATAGAGATGGCTACCACTTTGGTAGCCTTCAATATTTCAGCAAAAGATTTACTATTCTTGTTAGGATTTCCCACCAAAGTCCGACCCGTTAAAAAGGAACCATTTCATATTGGTGATGATTAAATGACAATAGGTTGCGCGGCCATGGCAGTGGCCTCGCAGCTTTGAATTTCTGTATAAAGTCCAGGGAAAGTACAGCCAGAAATTACACGTCGCTACAAACTTTAACCCTATTATGGTCCCCCCAAAGTCCAACCCATTACAAAGGAACCATTTCATATTGCTGATGATTAGATGACATTAGGCTGCCGCGGCTGCGCGGTTTTGGGTTTCTATATAAAGTCCAGGGAAAATTCTGCCTAAAATTCTATCGCTACAATCGTTTACCCTTCAACAAAAAACTCAGTACTATTGTTTGGAGTTTCCCCCCACGGTAAGCCCTGCCAAAAAGGAACATTTACACGTTGCAATCAAGAGATATTAGCTTGATAGCAGCCGCGCAGTTTTGGATTTCTATATGAAGTCCAGGGAAAATTCTTTTGGTAATTGCATCACTTGCTGGCAGCGCCTGGGCCAGTAGCTCCGAGCACACAGTTTGGAGGCATTTTGGGGGCACCGCTATTGTCCAAAGTGGTTCAGTTGCCTCTGGGGTCCATCTCGCACGGGGCCGGAAAGGAGAGTCCCCACATAGCTCTTTGCTTAATGTTTAATAATATTCTAATATAATGTTATTAGATTTTAAAATGCTAAATCTTGGGAAAACCTGAACTTTGCTTAAATGACTTTTGATTTAAAATAGAAATACATGAATTTGTCTGTTAAAGTTGAGGGAAGATAATTTTCCTTACTTTTCCTTGGGGACTGGAGCAATAGCACAGCAGATAGAGCATTTGCCTTGCATGTGGCTGACCTGGTTTTGATTCCTCTATCCCTCTCAGAGAGTCCAGCAAGTTACGGAGTGTATCCCGCCTGCATGGCAGAGCCTGGCAAGCTACCCATGACATATTTGTTATGCCAAAAACAGTAACGAGTCTCACAATGGAGACGTTATTGGTGCCCTTCGAGCAAATCGATAAACAACAGGACGACAGTGCTACAGCGCTAATTTCCCTTGGAATAGATATAAATCAACTACTATGTAGAACTGTGAAGGACCTGAAGGTTTTCCCTATCACCAGCTAGCAAGCTAGTCTGACACAATATCATGGATGATGGCAGAAGATGTGAGACTCCTGGGTCCAGAACAAAGGACAAATCATTCTCAAAATAATAATGTTACTCAGATTGTTATGATAGTGTGCTAGTTCTCAGAGACCTAATTCCCAAAGGATAATACACAGGGCAAGGTACCAGAGACTGATGAGTGCTGCATAACAGGGGAGGATCCCAAGTTTAGGAAATCCAAATCTTTTGTAATAGCAGTAAAATCAATCTGGCCCATCTTTGCTCCATGAAAAACATTGCTTTTGTTAGCTCGACTACACAAAGCCTACTCTCTTGTTTAGAGAAGAATCTGCCTTCTACAGCTGTTGGCTACACAGACATCTTTGAATGATAACATGGAACAAAAAGTGAATCATTTTGTTTTTATTATGTGCGGAAATGAGAAAGATTCATGTAAAATGAAATGTTTTATAAATTGGATTATATCCTCCAAAATTTCATGCAGTGAAAGTCTCAACCCCAATGTGACTAACTTTCTATGCAAGAAATTTGGAGTCCAAAAGTGACATTTACAGATGCAATCAAGTTGAAATAAAGTTATAAATGGAACATAATACACTATGGCTGGTGTGCAGTAAGAGTAAATTTATCAAGGATGTTGAAGCAAAAATACAGTGTGAGAATATTTTGAGAAGGTGACAACCCAACAAAACTGTCCTAAGAAGAAACAGGCCTGCCGACATTCTAAATTTGGACTTCGGGGTCCCAGAGCTCTGTTAAAAATCCTGCTGTTTAGGTCATACTATTTGCAATAGGTTGTTATAATATTCCTTTCAGACAAACTGAAAACATACCTGGAGATTTGAAATTTATATACAACCTACATACAACTTAAAGAGTCCTCTGAGAGAAAGAGTAAGAAGCATAACTCAGATCCAAACATGGGAGCATATAGATTTCATTTTTGTTATAGAACAACTAATTTAATATTTTTTCTTAGTTTATAAGACTACTCATGTTTATATGTTGATGGGTACAAGACTACACTATAATCACTCACAAAGTGCCAACATTCTTCCTTTGCTATCCATTAGACGTCCTTTACCCTTTAGAGGTTTAAATCTTTAGAGTTAGATTTTTTTTTACCTATCTACAATCTAACAAGTTAGCCATTCACAGCCTTACTGGTTGAAATCAAAAATAAAAAATTAAAATCTACCGAACTTGGAGATGGAAGACTATTACAATAGCAATAATCATATTATAAGCATTTCTTGTTCTAATTCCCTGAGACTATTTCCCACAGGCCAAATTAAAGGTCAAATACCACATGCAATCATAGTTATGACATCATAGAAAAGAAAATCTGAGTTTAGAGAACTTGGATTTTCTTGTGTTTGGGTTTAAATATTTTTTATTTTGGTTTTATTTTAATCACTATGATTTACAATACTGTTAATAATAGGCTTTCATGCATACAATGTTCCCCCACCCACCATCTTCTAGAGTTTCCATACTTCCACTATAGTCTCAGGGTTCACCCCTCTCAAGCTTCCCACCCCTCTACCTTGCCCCACTGTGATAAATTCAGTTCTATATTTGAGTGTTCATGGTTTTAATATACAACCACTGAAACTCTCCACCACCTAAGTGCACAGTGTACTTGCATTACTTCAAGCCCAGTTCTTACCACCACAGTGCCTAGCCCTTCCCTCAACCTGGTTATTGTAATCTCAATTCTGTAGTCAAAGTCCAAGGGTTTATCATTGAATATTTCCCATTCTATTGTTTTGTTCCTTTGCATGTCACAGATGAGTGAGATCATATCATATTCATTCTCTCTGTGACATATAACTTCCAGTTCCATGCAAAGTTGCAGTCAACTGCAAGATTCTTTTTTTGGGCCATACACAGCAGTGTAGAGAACGTGGATTTTTATTTGTGTATTTTGAGGACACACTTGGCTGTTCTCACAACTTCCTCATGACTTATTCCTGACTCTGCCCTCTTGGATCACTCCTTGGAGGACTCGGGGTACCTGGTATCAAATCTGGGTAGACTGTGTCCAACGCAAGTTCCCTACCTGCTCTACTATTATTTCAGACCCTGGATCATTTTTTTTAAATAACTAATAAGTATGTTGGCTCCTGTTCCATAGAGGATTACTTATCTTTTAAGGCTAAGAACACACTTATCTTTGCTCCAGGTGGAAAAATGTTCTACTTTCCTAAACCATGAACCGTATAAACTGTATTCAAAAAAATATTCCCTGATTAGAAGATAGCACAATGGTTAGGCACATATCTAGCATGACCCAATGTGCGTTTGATTCAAGTACCACTAGATGCACCTCTGCCCATCTCCAGGTGCATCCCTGGAGGTCCTTGAGCACCTCATTCCAGGTATCCCCAGACCACCTAAGGGCCTAAGCAGCATTATGGCCTTAGCTTTGTACTGAATCATATGAGAGGTCCCCTGGATACCCCGCATCACTAAGGAGACCCCTACCTCCCACTGCAAAAACAAATAAATAAAGTGATTCCAACTGTAGGAACCCACTTGCAAAATTTGTAGAAATAGGAAGAGCAATAAACTTCTAACATTAAGAAAAGGACAAAAGAGAGCCAGCATATTTTTATGTGAGAAATATTTGTCAGGGGTGGCAGTTATTTTTGAAAAAGATAGAACACGTGATTGCCTCTAAAGTACACTTTAAGAGAAAAGATGGTTTATTCTGCTACTGAAATAGCTCTGTCTTGACTTATGTCTAATATTTGCAATTGTACCACTGCATTTTGTCCTTTAGGGGAAATCCTTGTGTCATTCCTGATGTTGTTCTGTCCAAAATGAATATCACTGATATAGATAAAACTGCTGTAACTAAATTTAGCCCAATGGTTTACTTCTTAAGAAGAAAAATTGTAGTACTCAATAGTGGCAGGAAATTTTATAAGATGGGAAAAATGTAAGAAGGTACATATGTTATAGAGTCTTTGAACAATGTGTGTGTGTGTTTGTGTATGAACTGTTTTATTTGTTCTTAGGATACACTAATTTACTGTTTAAAATTAAATCAGTACATTAGCTAGTGAATAATTTCTATTAATAGGTGTATAACTCTTTCTATAACATCTGCTAGTTCTCAAAATTCCATTTTTAATTGGATTTTAATTTTGAAACAAAAATTAATGGTGCTTAATTTTCTTGGATAATTAAGCATACTTGTGTAATAAGGAGTATAGTGTTTAAATATTTCCATAAAATTTTTACTTAAGCTTTCAAATTAATTATCTAGTAAATATTAAAAGGATAGGCACATAAAAACTCTAATTTTATTCTTTAAACATATATTTCTACTATACTAATTTATACTATATCTAACACACACCATATGTATGTATACAAAGTTTATAAGAAAGTATATATTCATATATCATGCATACTTACAACTAGCATCATTCTAATCCTAAAGATATGATTCTTTTCATGCATATATGAAAAGTTAAAAGGAATCATATCAGTGTCAAAATGTAATAATAAACCATAAATTCCAAAAGCATGTAGAAACAGAATAATTCATTGTTAACATACCATATGTAAAAGTAAACATAAAGGGAAAAACTTTTAAAAAACTTTTTCTACAAGGGATACAAAAATATTTAGATGGACAAAAATGGTTAAAATGGAAATTATGGTGAACTAGTATAAGTAATTAGAGAGAAAGATGCTAGTACAGTATGAGGTGGTCTCACATTAATTTCCTGTAATTCATTTGTTGAAAATTCTTTTTTTTTTTCTTTTTGGGTCACACCTGGCGATGCACAAGGGTCACTCCAGGCTCTGCACTCAGGAATTACCTCTGGTAGTGCTCAGGAGACCATATGGGATGCTGGGAATCGAACCCGGGTCGGCCGCATGCAAGGCAAACGCCCTACCCTCTGTGCTATTGCTCCAGCACCAGTGTTGAAAATTCTTATTTTTAACGTGACTCTATTTGGAGATGGGCCTTTTATGGAGGTAATTGAATTTGAGTGAGGTAATAGGGTGGGTCTCTAAACCCACAGCACTGATATCTTTATAAAAAAGGGAACAAAGAGAGAGCACTTATTTTTTTCTTTGCAATTCGACTGAGGAAAGTTTATGTGAGGACACAGATGCTGTTTGAAATCCAGAAAGAGAAGCATTGCAATGAACGAACTCTAGTAGCACCTGGATCTGAGACTATCAGTTCCAGAATGCAATTTCCATTTTTTATACCACCCACCTCAAGCTATGAGATATCTTTCAGAAAACGGGTATGGGAGGAAGGAAGGCAGAAGCAACATAGAAATGATCTCAGTAAAGTGAAATAAATGAAGAATTTTTCATTAATCAAAAAATATGTTAATAAATTACTGTCCAAGAATAAGAATGATATAAAGTAAAATAAAAGCAAGTTCATGACAAGTGTTGAAGGTGTTGAAAGGAAAGATTTTTTAAAAAGGAATGTTTGGTAATAGGAGAAAGTGTACGTTTTTGTAAGGTAGTGAAGTATTATAAATACAGTGTAAGAAAATTGATATGTAAGTGCCCAGGAATGCTCTCACCTATTAGAGCACTGTAGTACTGTAGATCTGTCGCCTGTTGTTCATCCATTTGCTCGAGTGGGCACCGGTAACGTTCCATTGTGAGACTTGTTGTTACTGTTACTATTTTTGTTTTTTTTTTTTGCATATTGAATACGCCCTCCCATCCTGCCAACCCCCCCCCTCACCTATTAGAGAAAAGGGGCTGAAATTAAAAGCTGATTAAAATACATGATGTGATAGGCATCTCATGAGGGAATAATGAAGTAAGACAAGAGGAAGGAGCAGTTGGAAAAGAAATCAATAACAGTCAGTGGCTAGTTTTATATAAAATCTGAGAAAGATTCAGAGATGTAGGCTTAAAATTCTAAAAGAATAATTGATGTTAGGGGAGAGCAGACGTGGTGCAGGGTGTGGGGATTAGATGGTAGTATGAACAAATTCCTACCAGTAATTGTAGCACTGTAGCGCTGTTGTCCCGTTGTTCATCGATTTGCTCAAGTGGGCACCAGTAACATCTCCATTGTGAGATGTTGTTACTGTTTTTGGCATATCGAATTGGCCACGGGTAGCTTGCCAGGCTCTGCTGTGCGGGCAGGATATTCTCGGTAGCTTGCCAGGCTCTCCAAGAGGGATGGAGGAATTGAACTCGGGTCTGTCGCATGCAAGGCAAATGCCCTACCTGCTGTGCAATTGCTCCAGTCCCTAACATTAACATTATTGAAAAATTGTGAAGCATATTAACTAAAATAGAATTTTTTTAAAATAATACAAATTTCAGTTTGAAAGGAAAGAAACTGAGTTGGGGGAAAAATTGAAGATAATTCAATATATGAGTAAGAAAGTCTGGGAGACTTCTGCATAGAGAGCTGCAGATTGACAATGGTAGTTTAGACAAGAAAAGAAAATCATGGCATCACTCACAAAGAGATGGTCACTGAATTAATTTGAGTGGATTCTGGTTTACAGCAAAATGTTTTTGAGGGTTATCAGAGAATAAAATATCTTCATTACAGAGTAAATAGCAGAGAGTTGTCTGAGTTAAATAATTTATTTGGGCAAAGTCTATCAGTTTTTCCTGCTCCTCTGGTTGAAGATCTTCTTCTTGAGTTTACCCCAGGTGACAGTGAGAACAGTTCTGTTTTCATCAGCTCTAATAATCTTAAATCAAATGTGAGATATTTGCCCATCTCTACTATAGTTCATTTTAATCTCAGTACTTTCTATGATTAGAATTATGGTTTAGTTCAAAGTAAAACTGCCTCCTGGATTTAAAATATTTACATATTTGAAACAATAGGTTTTGAGGGGACATCAAGATGCCCCAAATTTGATCACTGGCATCTCATAATCTCTCCAAATCCAGCACCACTCACTGGGTAGAGTGTGGAGGACTTGAGCATATGTAGGCCAATTGGCACCACACAAGTTTCTGAGAAAAGAGACATCAGGCCCGCATGTTTGGGCCGACTATTGTTAGTAAGTGACTACTACATCTTCTTCTCTCCCTTGGAAAGGTCTAGAAAAGCTAATAGTAGTAGGTTTTGAAAATCAGATTACTCAACTCAGCATAACTAAACTGAATCTTATTCCCAAATAAGGTTGCATCTATATATTTTGAAACATGATGCAATAGATATCACTTTTCCTTTCAATAAAACAATATGTATATGGTAATATATTTGCATAGCAATAGTAATACCAGTACTAGTAGTAATAGAAAACTGCAGACAGGACTTAACAAACCCATGGTGAGATAAACCAACTTGTACACAACTTTTCTTTTACTGATTTTTGACAGTTCCATTAGCCATTTAGGTATTATTTTGTGCCTGCTAGGGGGGCAGACTTGGGAAGACTAAGGAGGTTGGTTGGGAAAACTGGGACAGTGGTGGAGGAAATGTAACTCAGCTTGTGGGCTTGGTTTTGGAAGACTGAAGGCTCATAATGACATTATTATGAGCTTTGTAAACCACACTGTTTAAATGAAGAAAAAACTATAAAAAATGATTGTAGCAATTTACATAATCACTCTCAGTCTAAATATAACATTTTCCTTTGTCTCCAATACTACCTATCAACAGATTATTTTTCTACATTTCCTCATTTCAGGCTATCATGTCTAAAATTCAGAAAATATTTTTCCCTGAGTTCTCTTCTCTACTTCTGGTTTTGGAATATTACACACGACAGTGTGCCATTCCTTCTTTTTCTTTTTTTAGCTTCTATGTAAGATGAACTACCTGAATCATAATAGCTTCTCAATCAAAAATTCAATTTAAGAGGACTAGAGTAATAGCACAGCGGGGAGGACGTTAGCCTTGCACTCGGCCAACCTAGGTTCGATCCCATGCATCCCATATGGTCCCCCAAGCACCGCCAGGAGTAATTCCTGAGTGCACAGCCAGGAGTAACCCCTGAGCATCTCTGGGTGTGACCAAAAAGCAAAAAAAAAAAAAAATCAATCTCAAAGGATTTTATAAAATTTCAAGAAGGGATTATTTATTTTATGTATATAACATATACACCACATAAAATATATCATGTTCTAGAGTAAATGTAAAGTTAGATACAATTATGTGAAATACACATCATATTATATGTCCTTTTCTCATATCTACATTAATTCCTTAAATTTGTTAAAGTAGGGTATTCTCTATCATAGGGCTTAAGTGTTCCTTGGAAGAATTGTTGGGACATGTCAGGACATGGCTGGCATACAAAACAGTACTTCAGGATAAGAATTTCTATTTTCTTCATTAATTCTCATCATTTTTTTACACAAAATGTATCACTGTAATCACTTCATTCATGATATTTAACAAAATCTCTTTGAGATATTCAACAGAGTAACAAAGAGCATATCACAAAGCCCCATTTTTAAGAAAAAAGGCAGTATTCGTCACCGAGAGCTAAGGCAAATTATGATAGTGTATAAGCAAAATATTGATTGTGCATATTTATTCACATATAGAAAGTATGAAATATCTAGGAGACTAAATTCCAAAAAGGTAGATATTTCTTTTAAAATGAGACTATATTCAATAAAAAGAGAATATACTTTTAGACATAAACATTAATTTTTTAGGTAACTGGAAAATAAGATTATAAAATTATAAGCTTCCTTATAACCAAGGAAGTCTAATGTAAACTATTTCCAACATGAGGGAGAATTTTTTGTTAGGACTAGGAATGTCACATTTTCTGCTATACTTTAGTTGAGTGATGTGGCTAACTGGAACTTCTAATATTCTGTTCTCTCCATTGTCTGCCTCATATTCTCATATCAACTTCCTCAAGCTTAAAAATGTGACAACCCCTACAGTTTATATATCTTGACTTGCTAGTACAATGACAGACACTGATTATTTAAAGCTTGAAAGGTGTCACCTGATATTTGGATTCTTTCAGAGAAAACCACCTTCAAGTCAAGCAGATATTGAGAAGGAGCAGGGTCACGTAGTACAGAAGTGGGCACAGGCATTCCAGGTCTGTGCATTACAAAGATATATTTATTAATAGAATGGAAAGTACAGCCATTCATAACAATTTCTCCTCCCTGTCTGGAGAAAGGGTAAAATTCTGTTGGCAGAGTTTCTTAAATATAACACAGAAGAGTGGCCATGGAGATATGGTTAATGACTTAAGATTATGTGGATATACTTAAAGCCATGTTGGTTTCGAGGCTGGTTAGGGAGTGGATATTTGTTAGTGGAATAACACAATAAATGAATGTTTTCTTGAAGTCATTGGATAATATGATGACTCTAGAATTTCTTTGCACCATCGGGGTCAGATTCATAGCACCCACATGTAACTTTATCAGATTGGAGGTAGCACTCTTATTGGTAAAGGTTATTAGGACTGCTCTTGGATATGAACCTGTTATTAATTTTCCTTATTACTTTAAAGCAGAAAATCCAACCTGAAACATAATAATATATATTTGAGACACAAAGACTATAAAGAAGTCTATCTAGAAGATGGAAATACTCAGCAAAAGATTGAGTTCATTACTTTGGTCCTATATGTGAATAATTCAGACCCTCAAATATATATCAATTTCTTGAGCAGAAAGCTTATTAGATTTCCCCAATGTGCATTGTAGTTATGCCAAGAACTAACTAAAACTACGCCTGCCTCCTATTTTTCTGTCTCTTTTTTTTGCCTTTTCTCACTTTCCTGTTTGCTTGCCAACATTTTCAACTCATGTTTATAACTCTCTTAATTCCCCCCAAACTATAAAGGTAATAAGATATTGCAAAATACAGTTCTTTTTCTCGTGATGTATTGGGTGGAGTAGGGTTTGATATTCTCGTCAGCAGTTTAGAGCCAGAAGTATGAAAGCCCCCTTGGCTCTAGACTGAAGGGATGATGAATGGGAGAAAGGGACAAGCAAAACAGAAAAAGCAATTTCTCCCATGCGAAGGTTTTGCTCTTTTAGTCATATACAGCCTCACTCAAATCATAGCACATCTTAGGGAAATGAAGAGTGAATGCAAAAAAAATCTGCTTTGAATATTTCATTTTTTTCACCATTATTATCATTTATTTATTTGTAAAGCGCTGACAGGTACTTGGCTTTCTTCAAGTTATTAGAGAAGACAGGGTTCCTGCCCTAATGGTTGGCTATTGAAAGTGCACAAATTCAGGATGTAAAACATGGTTTGGCTCTTTAGAGGTAATGCTTTCACCCCCTCCCCCAACCGCGCTATGAAGTGTGACAATTTACTGCTAATTTTTCCTCTACTGGCTGTGGGTTATTGATGCCAAAAATGTAAGAAAGAAGAATCAGGATTCTGAGGATAAAGGACTAATCCCTAGCAGAAATATAATGTTGTAAGGGAAGAAAACTTATTTTTATTATGATGATGGTATACACTGCATTAGAATATCTGATGTTTCTGATTAAGAAAATACCAATTTTACATTACTAAACAATAATATCAACAAGTATGAATAAGGATATCAGGTTATTTTGGATAGAAATTCTATATTTTTTTAAATGGAGGATCATTTTAAATATAAATAAATGAGATATAGAAGCCACAACACGTGTTCTGCTATTCTTCCCAAGAAATATTTTGTTTTAAAAGCCGAAGGAAGCTACTGTGTTACCAATAGTTTTTCATCATGTCACTTACGTAGAAAAAAAAAGTTTTTTTCTGGACTTGCCTCCAAGTCAAAGACCAAAGTCTTCTGATAATATTGTGATCATTTCTGTGGATCATGAAATGAACACCGTGAACTGTGGTTTTTGAATTTGCTACCTATTAGTAGTAATTGATCATATGGATGTTTGATAAATCATATTTGGGTTCAGAGACAAAATAAACAATGCACCATCCAAACCAATGCACAGCTTCCAAATCTTCCTTAATAGCACTTGAATTATATTTTAAAAGATTTTATCACCCTGCTTTAAAACTTTTATAAGGATGGAGGCACTTTTCTTTTCAAAGATTACACATGAGGTTACCTGTCTTTTCAGTTACAGTCTAAGAAAATCCCAGAAAATCCTTCTGCAAAGATGTTCCATTTTGGTCTACTGCATTTTCCTTTGGCAAACTTTTTCAGCTTGTCAGCATTACAAAGTATGACAGTCTCCAAATCCTGGCTTCAAGGAGGACAACAGGAAATACTCACTACAATAAAATAGCTGATAGTGTTTTAAAACTTATTTTTCATAAGCAGAAACACTGATCTTTTCAACAGGCAAATGCAAAATAATTCACTGTTAGAAAAAAAAAAACCTAAGCTTACTTTTTCTCATAATTATTTCAAACTGTTCCAGTTGAAAGATACTCTGTGTGTTCAAGAAAAATCACCAAACAGCTATGGTAAACCACATGGCTTTCTTTCTTCTAAGGATGAAAGCAATTCAAAGTGAAAAACCAGAAAATCTGATGACTAAAAATAAATGTACATGCCTATTTCTTTGATAAAATAGAGCTTTGTAGTTATAAATTACTCGTGTGCGGTCTCACTGTTAAAATATCATTATTATTTTTGGTTCTTATTCTCTCCGGGGTGTATTTAAGATAACTCATTTGCAGGTGTACATTTAGAAATGATTTTTTTAATTTCCTCTAATTTTCAAATTTATAGACATCTACAAGATGAATTTGAATAGCCAGAATAAATAAAAGTATTCTTTTAAGTAAGTTCAATAGTTATATCCAATAAAAGGAAGGGTCTGCCAGGAAGAGAGGTACTTAAACTGTTTCCCAGCCAAAGAAAAATATCACCCGTAAAGACTATTCCCAGACCAGTAAGAACAAAGTTCTTCATTCACAAAGTGAAATAAGCCAAGGACAACCAGAACGTTTATTGAAATCCAAGGAATAGCTTTGGTTGCAAAATGTTCAGTCTTTTAAAACTGGAACAAGAATTTATTTGGTCCCACTTAAAATAGTTAGAACTTATTTAAATAAGGGGAAAGTGCATATACTCACAATACTTTCATAAAAGTTTCTTGTTTTTGTGTACCTTCAGGCTTGCTTTAACATTGAGATAGACTGCATTCTATGTACCAAATTACTACTATCATGTCATTTTTTTTTAATTCAGAAAATCACACTGTGCAAGCCACTTCAAAACTGTATTTCACAAAATAATTCAGAGGCCAGACAGAGATAAAGAGATAAAGTGTCTGGCCTTGTACACAGGCACCCTATTTATGTTACATCTCTGGCACTTAAACCCCACCATGAATTACCTGTGAACACAGAACCAAGAGTAAGACCCGAGCACAGTCAGGTGTGGCTCCAAAACCATAAATAATAAAACAAGTGAACAAAAATGCCCTCTTTGCTGGGGTCAGGACAATAGTACAATGCATAGGGCATTTGCCTTGCAAGCTATCAACCTACATTAGATCCCCAGAATCCCATAGGGTCCCCTGAGAACCACCAGGAATAATCTTTGAGCACAGAGCCAGGAGTGACCCAACAGCACTGCCAGATGTGGTCCAAAAGGGAAAAAAATATACCCTCTTCATTCAAGCAGAACACATTTTTCTTTCATTTCTTCTAAAATTACTCCATGGATATTCAGGTAAACATTTTCTCACAAAGAATCCTATATATTAGTCATTATCAATCAGAAAGTGAATGCAAACTGAATATATAAGTTCTTACCACTTTCTTATTACTACCTCTTTATGACGAACAATTAATTTACCACACTGAGAATAAAGTGAATTTTCAGACATTTTAAACCACTAAGCATTATAGTAGAGTTAAACAGAAAGCCTATAGCAGCCTTGTGAATATTCTGTTTCAAATAATTTTGTAGGATTAAATATGTCATCCTTTCTCACCAACTGAGCAAAATATACATCAGAAACCAATGTAGCATAAAGAAAATGAGTAATGTCAGGATACCAAGAAGCACAGGTTTTCTAAATTTTCTTTTACTAAAACACTGTGATTTACAAAGTTATTCATAGTTGAGTTTTAGACATGCATGTTCCATCACTGATCTTTCCACAAGGAAGGATCAAATTCCCTTCGCCAGTGTTCCCAGGCACCCTCTCCTACCCACCAAGCCCCAGTCTGCCATCTTGACAGAAACCTTTTATTAAGTTTGATTATTAAAGTTTGGGTCTCATTATTTAGTGTTATTGACTCTGTGTTTGGATATTTAACTCTATCACGCCTTACCAATACACCACGGTACAGCTGTACCTTGACCCTTACCCACCGTTGCTCCTCATCTGTCTCTTTTCCACCACACCTCCACTCATTCTTTCCTTCTTCTCCCTATACTTTGGGCTAAAGCAATCACCCCCTTTAAAGCAATGCATTTTATTATTCAGTTACTATAAATACAACATATAAGTTGTATATTCTCCTGTGTTTATACTTCTTCATCTGACTTACTTCATTTAACAAAGTATCTTCCAGGTCCATCCACATTGCAGCAAATTGCATGATTTTATCATTTCTTACAGCTGCATAGCATTCTCTTTTCTATATATAATCCATCTCCATGATCCACAGATCTGTTGTCAGACATCTAGGTTGACTCCAAATCTTAGATATTGTACTGAGCGCTGCAATGAATAATAATAATAGCGTGCAAATGTTTCTTTGAATGGATTTTTTTTTCTACCTCCAGGAGAGGTAGAAACTCAAGAGTGGAATTGTGGGGTCAGATGGCAGTTCAATATTATTTTCCATAGGGGTTGAATCAGAAAACATTCCCACCAGCTGTAGATAAGAAAAAAAGTCATGATTTCTAGTTTTACAGTTAGAACTGATGAACTAGATTGTACTCAGGTAATTAGTTGCTGAATTGTTCACTAGTGTTTCTAATCTTATTTTATTGTTTTGCAGAGTGATTTCTTAGCTTTAAAGTATTCAGGTATATCATTCTAATTACCATCAACAAAACAAACTAGAAAAAAAACCCTAATCAACAATTCTGCATATTGGAGTGATTGAACAGTCAGAGTAAGCCTTTGGGTACACAGCAATTTGCTAGCTACATGTTAACCAAGTTGTCGTGATTTCAAATCTCCACTGCTGTTACATATTCCCCATTCTAAACACTTAAGAAAAATATATGCGCATTAAAAAAGGTCAAAACTGACTGAGAGCTCCTAGATTAGACTTATGTGATCACCAGAGAGCACATGTGTGAATTGCAGCATTCCCTTTTGCATAAACTATGAACCTATATCTTTGGCATATTTTCTTGGCTCCCTCTAGCTTGACTTCGGTCCCTGATGTTTGAAGCCTATATGCTAAATTAAAGAAAAAGTGTCTTAAGACAATTCCAAGAAACTTATTTCAAAAAATAAACTTCTTAAAGTAATCCCAAGACATGTTGATGTCAAGAGGCAGATTCATGCCTCTACAAAGTATATATTACACTTCAGTTCTGTATTTTTGGATTTGAATTGGGTATGGAATATAATGACCACCACATGTAAAGTAAGCAAACAGAACATCTGCAAAATTATTTGGAAAACAAATGGATATCTTGTTATATAACTGCAATAATCAGTGTAACCATATTAAAAAAATCTCTTTTTAAAATATTTTTAAATTAGTAAGAAAAACTGCAATAGAGTATATATTTATTAAATATAAAAGGATGTTAAATCTTTATTAATACTGTAAAATGAAAAAAAGTGGTGGTTTACAATTTAGTGAGATTATAGTCTTCAGTTATTAATTAAATATCCACTTAAATATTACAGTGGAAGTATTGTGTTACTGTCATTAAATTCTTTAAACAATTTATTTTAAATTCAGTGAGTTAATCTTAGATAGGTCTTATTCAGTCTGTTTAAAATTGGAAATTTTTTACTAGTTACATCACAACAAAGAAGAAATACTATACCTATTGACCGTATTTTCTGTCTGGGTATTTCAATCTTTTCATTTGATCATCTGCTTTCTGGATTTTGAAACTATCTTACTACTCCCCATTAACAGCGAGTCAATCCTTGAAGTAAATGTTTTAATGTATATCTGTAGTAGTGGTTCTATTTTGTTAATTGTATCTTTATTAGAAATAAAATACATTTTAAATATTATAAAATTTTTAAATATCTGAAATTTAGCCCATGAATTTACTTCAAAAGCACCAAAATTATATTAGAACTTTAAGAGACAATATGAAAAATTCTGTTTTTGAAATTTTGAAAATATTGAAAGTGTAGACAGCTGGAAGAATAGTTTCAAGTATCACCAAGACTAGGAGTTAAAAAAGCAGTAAAACCTTTTTTAGGAATAGACAATCTAAGAAGTACAGTGATGGGGCAAATGCTTATTCAATATCTCAGATATAGGTGAAGAAACTGAATAAATAAGACTGTGATATTTGCTAAGTTGAATCAAATCAGACTTAGTAAGTTGGGGAAAAAAGACACTCAAAATAGTCTTCAATAGAGTATAAATAATGAGCATGAATTTTTGTGACAGTGAGAAAATCAAGGGACCCTAATAAAGGGGAAGATTAATTCTGATAGTCCTTTTCCACAGAACTCCATATATTCACAGAGGAATTTGAGAATCCTGAAAATTTATTTTCCTATGGAAAAAAACTTAAGCTACTGCACAATTGTCTCAAGAACTGATCCTCTTCCAAATATAATAAAACCCTTTAACTTTACGGAAAGACAAAAATTATATAAATATTTATTTTAATAATTCGGAGGCACTGAACACTGCCCACTTGTCTCTATACATCTAGCAATGCCAGGTCTAAACTTTCCCAGGCTTATACATTAACTATTTAAGAGTTAATTGAGAATTACTGATGGAGATCCTAGACACCCTGATGGTCATTTGGGAATCCCCTCCACCCAAAATGATACAGAATGGATTAAAATAAACCCTATTTTTAACCTTCAATTGTTCAAAATTAGAAATAAATATTTTAGACAAAAATTATAGTATTATGTTTGTCTAACACCTTAGATGTGAAATATATATTGTCAGTGGCACCAGGATCAAAAGAGAGAATTGGCAATACACTATCTTACAATTCTTGCTCGTTATTTATAAATATATACTATTATTTAAAGGTAAGATGAGCTTATTTCAGAATGTACAGTGTAAAAACAAATGTACTCAGTACAGTAGTATAAAAATAATTGCAGCCAATACTCAACTTTTTGTAAAAGAGATAAATAATAAAGTGGTTCATAAGGTGAAACCCATTTTCCTTGCAGTTGTGTGGGGGCAACAAGATGAGCACACAGATTTCCAAGAAGACGGGCTTGTCACTGAAGGAGTCTCCAAAGCTAACTTGAATGAGTTTCCTCAGCAGGGAGCTTGCTGAAGAGAGCTACTCTGTTGTGGTTATTCGAGTAATACCAATAACCACAGAAATCACCATTTTGCTCACCAGAACAGAGAATGTTCTTGATGAGAAAGATGTCTGGAGTTCAAAATTTGTCTGCTATAGTACAGAAGCTTGGCTTACCAGAGGGCAGTGTAGAGCTTCATGCTGAAAATCTTGCCAGAAGAGATCCGTGTGCTATTGTCTGGACACTGTCCCTAGCGTTCAACTTCCTTGGAGGTGTGTGTGTGTGTGTGTGTGTGTGTGTGTGCCAGGAAGTGTGTGAATAGTCAGATGCTCCACAGTGAAGGCCCCGTTAGCAACTGTATGCTGCTGAGGTGTCTTGAGCATCAAGCTAAGATCATGCTACCGTGGGATCCATGTTCTAAACCCTGACCCTAAGAAGCACCAGTCTGCCCATTGAGGAGCTCAAAGATGAGACACTGCCCACCAGCAGTCCCATCGCCAAGAGAAGAGGAGGAAACCAGGGTCACTTGCCAATTTCCAGCCAGTGTCCACAACATAATACGGTCTTCATGGCAACTGGATGTAGACGTTGGAGATTTTACAAGAAACTTAAAAAAAATATTTTAAAAGAAAAAGAGAGAAATACGGAATTAAAACAATCCAATTCAACTAATAAAGGGAAAATAAATAGCAAACTGTAATCGAAGATTTGAGAAGAGGCTACCTATTTGTATCAATAATATCTACAAATTCCAATGGTCTAAACACCAGTTAAAAATTAATATTATTAAATTGGATGAAAATACAAGACAAAACTATAGACAGTTTTAAAGTAACTTACTTAAAACATGATGATTTAAAGTGTTTAAAAGTAATAGACTATAAAATGGCATGGAAATGCTAACTTAAAAAGGAGTAATTTTATTAGCATTAGTTTAAGTTCAGAACTAGATAGTATTCAGTTGCATCTTGACAACTAAATAAAAAAGTAACTACAATGATTCTAATGGGATTAAATTTCTTAACCTAGTACCTCTAATTATTTCTATACATAACACCTTACCTTCCAATAACTGACAAAAAAAGGATGAAAATGAAAAAAAAAGTAACTCCACAGTAATTGCCATAGTTGAACTTGCTTTGTTCAATAATTGACAAAATTAGTGATCGCCAAATCAGCAAGAATACTGGTGACACAATGACAGGGCTACCAATTTGACCTTATATATTATTATAGAGCATTCTAACCAAGAAAATTAATTGCACTTAATTTCATTGTAGTAGAGGTAGTGTAGTGTTAATGAAATCGTAAACATAGCTATTAAACAATTAGAATGCACTACACTTGACCTGCACAAATATTGTCAAGTATTTTGACAAACATGTAAGGACACTTCAATATAAGAAAAAATATCATTATCATACATAGTGTTCGAAAAATTGGACATTTATTTTATTTTTTAAAAAAATTTTATTAGTGAATCACCATGAGGTACAGTTACAAACTTATGAACTTTTGTGTTTGCATTTCAGTCATACAGTGATCATTTACCCATTCGTCCACCAGTGCCCATTCTCCTCCACCAATGTTCTCAGTATCCCTCCCACCATCCCCACCCCATCCCCCACCACCCCACCCTGCCTCTAAGGCAGGGCATTCCCTTTTGTTCTCTCTCCTTTTGGGTGTTGTAGTTTGCAATAGAGGTATTGCGTGGCCATCATGTTTGGTCTATAGTCTACTTTCAGCAAACATCTTTCAACCCAAATGGGTCCTCCCAACATCCTCTACTTGGTGTTCCCTTCTGTATCTCAGCTGCCTTTTCCCACAGCATGTCAGGCCAGTTTCCTAGATGTGGGGCAGACCTCCTGGCCCTTATCTCTACTACTCTTGGGTGTTAGTCTCCTACTTTGCTATTTTATATTCCACAGATGAGTGTGATCTTTCTATGTCTGTCTCTTTCTGACTCATTTCACTTAACATAATACTTTCCATGTTGATTCACCTATATGTAAATTTCATGACTTCATCTTTTCTAACAGCTTCATAGTATTCCATTGTGTAGATGTCCAAAGTTTCTTTAACCAGTCCTCTCTTTGGGGGCACTAGGGTTTTTTCCAGATTTTGGCTATTGTAAACAGTGCTGTAATGAACATACAAATGCAGATGTCATTTCTACTATATCTTTTTGCCTCTTTGGGATATATTCCCAGGAATACTGCTGGATCTTTGAAAATGGGAGCTCAATTTCTAATTTTTTTGAGAATCGTCCATATTCTTTTCCAAAAGGGCTGAACCAGTTGGCATTCCCACCAGCAGTGAAGGAGAGTCCCTTTCTCCCCACACCCAAGCCAACACCTGTTGCAAAAAGACACATGAAAAACTGCTCTACATCACTAATAATCAGGGAGATGCAGATTAAAACAACAATGGACATTTATTTTAGAGGACAATATTTTAACACACACCAAAGAGTATGTGTGTGTAGGGTAATGAACATATTTAGGGGTCAGAAATCCAAATATAAAGTGTCATATTCTATTATTTTCCAGAGCAAAACTTATCAAAAGAATATGAACCTGGATTTGGCGATGTGAATTTAAATAGATCATTGGAAGTATTATCCATAAAAGACAAAAATGATCAATTTGAGCTTATGAAAACTGAAACAATTTGTCCTTCAAAGATATTGTATACAGAACGCAAAATCAATGCAAAACTTACATCCAGAAGCAAGAATGTATTTTTAAATTAAATAGAAAAATATAAAGGCCCTATAGAAAAATAGAGAGAGAAACTGTACATAAGCCTATGGAAAAAATTCAACATCAAATAAATGACAGTAAGTAAATCTTATGACCAACGACTTAAAAATTATAATAACATTATGCACATTAAATTATTGTTACAAATTATAAATAGCAATGGGTCATGCTAATAAAGATGCAGAATAAAGCTGGTCTTATTTACTGATGGCAGAAATGCAAAAACTAAAGTCATTTTGTAAATAGTATGGCAGTTTAATGTAAAATTAAACACATTTATCAAGTGATCCAGCCAACTCTTTCCTTGTATTTATTCAAATGAACTGAAATTTTACATTTACACAAAAACCTCTATGCAAATAATTGTAACAGCTTAATTTATAAATGTCAAAATCTGGAAACAACCAAGATATTTCTAACCAGATGACTGGAAAAAAAAAAATGATGGTGAATCTGTACACCGAAATACTCTTCAGCAGTAAATATGAATCCTTCTTTGCTCTTGCAGTGACATGAATGAATCTGGAATGCCTTTTACTAAAAGATAGCATGGGCTTAAAGAATGACAGATGAGGATGGCAAATTGGAAGCACGGTTCCCACACCATGGATTAATCTGATACCATGTCTTTTCCTTATGTAATGCTCAGAATCTCCCTCTCTTCTGCCTCCTCCGCTCATTAATTCATTTCACCCTGAGGGTATTTCTTTAATAAATCACATGCATACAAATCATTGTCTGAATGTCTACTTCTGAGGAACCCAAACTAACGAATGTTATTGCCAATGCAGCATGACTAACATGCTCTTCTTTTTATTCTGCATACATTCTGGCTGGACAGCTATTAGTTCATATGGTACGTTCTGACTTACAACCACAAGTACAACATCTAGACCATATTTTAACAGTAACTACATTAAATAATTATAACTATAAGAAAGTCAGTGAAGTTGAAGTTAATATAGGAGTCCTTTCTAAAATTCCCTTGCTCTTTGATGATTTTTTTTTAAATGTATAGAGCATTGATACTACACTTGATCTTAGCCAAAAGGCCGAGAGGCTGGAATGATAGCACAGCGGTAGGGCATTCGCCTTTCAAGAGGCCGACCCAAGTTCGATTCCTCTGCCCCTCTCTCTGAGAGCCCGGCAAGCTACCGAGAGTATCGAGCCTGCTCGGCAGAGCCTGGCAAGCTACCCGTGTGTATTCGATATGCCAAAAACAGTAACAATAAGTCTCTCAATGAGAGATATTACTGGTGCCCACTCGAATAAATCAATGAGCAAGGGGATGACAGTGACAGTGATAGAGCATTGAGGCTGGAGCAATAGCACCGCAGGTAGGGTGTTTGCATCCCATGTGGTCCCCTGGGCACCGCAAGGTGTGATTCCTGAGTACAGAGCCAGGAGTAATCCCTGTGCTTCACCAGGTGTGACCCAAAAAGAAAAAAAATGTATAGAGCATTTGGTGTTTTGATCTCTTAAGTCCAATGTAGCAGTAAAGATAAGCAGTAATAATAAAAATAAAAATCCAACAAACCCTGCCACTTAAAAACTGCTTAGGAAAATGTAAGCGAAAATAATCATTTATTTAATTTTTAAAGACACTAAATCTATTCCTAAATTTGAAAGTGCAGTGCACTTAACAATTTTTGAAACTTGTAAAGATAAAAATCATTTGAGGAAACTGTTCTATTCTTCAATATAGATACCAATATTCCAAAGCAGTAAATATTCCTTTTGATTTATGTATCATGTAGGGAAATTGACTGTCAATGGGAAATATATAAGATTTCATCAAGAAACAGTGTAAACATGTATTCAAAGCTGCCTTCTGTCCAGAGAGATAGCACAGGGGGGATGGTAACTACCATTATACACAGTTGACCTCAGTTCAGGCCCAGGCTTCACATGTGGTCCTGTGTTCCCTGAGCACAGAGTCAGAAGTAAGAACTGAACACAGCTGAGCAAGACCCAGAAGCTGCCATATATTTTGTTCTATTTCTTTAATAATGCTTTGAATAGCCATATATAATTTTCCTTATTCATTATAATAACCACTTAATTTATATATGATGACTTATGTAGCTATGTCTGTCTTAGGTTAATATGGAGTGCAAGATGATATGAAATATTTTTGTAATATTATTAAAATCTATGGCATGTGTTCTCAACACATAGGCTATTACCATCATTGGATAGTAAAATGAGATGATTTTTAAAAATCTCATAATTGCTGCTACCAAATGTAGGACCACATTGATTCTTAATATGTGTCACCATTAATGAAAAAAATCTCTCTGGTGTTTGAAAAAAGGTTGTGATTCAATAGTTTCTGTGTGGAGATGTGGTGTCTAAATTCCTATCAAGCACACAGCTTACTTTTGTGCATTCTAAATAAATTTGTTCTGGCACCTAACTTTTTATCAGTTAAAACTGTTGTCAGTCAAAATAAGACAAACATTCTAGTCACCACTTGTGATTAGGGAAATTTTGAAAAATTGGAAAGGCACAAAATGATGATACTGCTTTTAGCTAAAGCTTCAGAAGCTCATGTTACAACCAGTCAAATGCAGTGACTAGCAAGCACTCTTTCACTTTTTATATGACACACTCTCTGGAAGGACAATTTTAGTTCCTATGGTACTTTATAACCTGTAACCACAATTATAGCTTCTATATTATAATTTAACAATTATTCCATTACATTACTATTATAAATATTACAATTTAGCAGAAATTATTTAATAATACATAATATTTTAACAAATATGTACACTTATGTTGTCTCATGTAGACATTTTCTTCTCTATAATGCATTACACTTGAAGTTCCTTGTCCCTTCTAAAAAACTTGATCATATGAATGTGAGCATTATTAGATTAATTACCAAAGATGTCCTTTTGTTACTTGTGGACTTAAAAATAATGCATAAATATTACAAATCAAAAATCACATTTTCCGATAGTAAAAAAATTTTAGTTATATAGCTCCAAAATACAGAATCATGATTTTCATGAGGTTTAAGTATCAGAGATAACTGATCACAAAATTCAAAGCCAACATTAAAAATAAAAACAAGTCTGAGATTTCCAGGTACATTCTTTAAGATTGACTTTGTTTCTCAGAGGGAAAACAGCGTGTTGTGGGTCTTAAGACTATTAAGTAAGCTAGGCAGACAACTCCTTCAAGGGACAAAAGTGTAACATGCATCCTTTTTAGCAGACAATATTCAGTTCCTTGCTGCTCTATTTTTGTTTGGCTTCTCATTCCACCATGAAGGAATCTCTCTAGCAGGGCTTTACTACCTCTTTTTACTAAAATAAAACATTTATTTGCTAAAATGATTCTGATATCATTATAACTGTAGTGACCAGCTCATGGCATTGTAGGTGCATAAATTTAGGACTTAATTTTTATAGTAGACTCCATTGCCAAAAACAATATAATTTTGAAAGGTCAAATTCATTTTGTCGAAATGAAGTCAAATGACACACAATTGAAAGCTCACCCTATTCTATTCATTTTAGGTTGCAATGATCTAACTCTAAGTCTAGTTTTTGTCTTTTTCCTTGACTTAAAATGTGAAATTGGAATGTATAGAAAACAATCAAGAAATGTATCTGAGAAGAAACTCCTATTTAGAATGAACCCCATTGTTGGTGTGATACTTTATCATATATTTCCACTTAAGTAGGCAATTTACACAGTGCTTTAATTAAACATTAATCAATTTCTTTCTGTGAAAGTATTTCAAAGACTGGTTTAACATCTGCAATCCGTCAATTTTAAGTAAAATAAATTGTCTTCAGTAATATAGGTGAGACTCATCTAGCAGGTTTTAGGCCTAGGAGAAAAACACTGAAATGTTTCAGGAAAGAAATTTCAGGAAATTTACTAATTTAAGTGACTTGGGTCACACTCACTAGTACTCAGAGATCACTCCTGACAGGTTGGGAGCCCATATGGGTATCAGGGATTGAACTAGGGACAGCTACATGCATAGCAAGCACGTTACCACTGTACTAACTCTTTAAATACTAAAATTTCGTTTTGAAAAATAATTACAGTTTTGGATGACTTTAGTAGATTATTAGCTCTATTCATCTATGTATTTGTAGGTGTCACCACCTCGACAGCAAAGAGAGATAATGAGAGAGAGAGATAGTGAGAGAGAGAGAGAGAGAGAGAGAGAGAGAGAGAGAGAGAGAGAGAGAGAGAGAGAGAGAGAGAGATCTCCCATTGTGGGATATAAATAAATAAGAGGAAAACAAATGGTGAAAGCTACCAGTACTGAAGATTTTTTTCTATAGAACTCAATTACAGGCCTTTCCGCTGCTGCACGAGCATGACCCCAGAGGACAAGTAAACTACTTTGGACACCAGCAGCACGCAGAAATGCCTCTAGACTGTGAACTGAGCCACTGCCCCATGAGGCACAAGGGGGAAAGGGTTTCTCTTTCTCAACCCTTCCTTTCCAGGCACAGCATGGCGATCACTGCTTTTTGAGCACAAAATGGAGGTACCAGCTGGCTGCTGCAGGACACTCGGGAGATCCTGGGGGGCGAGGGTATCAGCCCCACCCTCCGCCGAAATTTAAGCGCAGTGGCCACACGTGTGTGGTCTTTCCGCTTCTCCACAAGAATGATCCCAGAGGCCTACTAAACTACTTTGGACAACAGCAACTTGCACAAATACCTCTAGACTGTGAACTGAGCCACTGCCCCATGCAGCACCAGGGGGGAAGGGTTTCTCTCTCCAGGCTTTTCCATCTTATGAACACCACAAAAGGGAAGCAAAAGCTTGCAGTGATGCAATTTCTGGCAGAATTTTCCCTGTACTTCATATAGAAATCCAAAACCTGGTATCTCTTAATTGTCAGCAATGTGAAACGGTTCCTTTTTTGCAGGTCTGTTTGGGGGAAAACTCTAAACAATAATAGTGAGTTTTTTGTTGAAATATTGAAGGTAATCAAAGTAGCAGCCATGTCTCTAGACTGTGAACTGAGCCATAGCCCCACACCAGCAGAGGAGGGGAAATATCCTCCTTTCCCCCTTTTTTTTCCCTTTTCTGGGAGAAGCGGCGTGGCGTCCGCCATATTATGAGGACTATTAAGCAGGCACGAACTTGATGGCAAGGAAAGAAGAGAAAAAAAAGAGTTATGTACTTGGAACAGCGGGACTTCATATCTTTTCATTCTCAGCAATGGAAAACTAATTATCAGATGCTTCCTTGGCAGTAGGGCTGTCTTTTTTTGGGGGGGAAACCCCAACAACAATAGTGAGTTTTGTGTTGAAATATGGAATGTAATCAAGGTAAAGAGAAAATGAAGTGAAATTTATCAGTTAAGCAAGCAGGGATTCGGGGGCAGGGGGTGGGAGGTGTACTGGGGTTTTTGGTGGTGGAATATGGGCACTGGTGAAGGGACGGGTGTTTGAGTATTGTATAACTGAGACATAGGCCTGAGAACTTTGTACATTTCCACATGGTGATTCAATAAAATAGATAACTTAAAAAAAAAAACAGAACTCAATTACATGAGGGAGTGGAGTTGGGAGAGGGTCTTGAGAGGGAAGCAAGCTCTTTGGTGATGTTTCTGGTATTGGGATGATGTATGCATGAAAAGTGTGATTAACAATATTATAAATTCTGAAACTTAAAAAATGGTTTTAAAATTACATTTAATTAATTGCATTGTCTTATTCTTTCACCATCTAAAGATTCATCTATATATTTGTCTGTCCAAATTATGTGGATTTTCAGGAAAGAATACTTTATAATGCATTAGTTAAGAAAGAACACCAGTGCATACAAAAGAATGACCTCGTTTTGATATTGTCCATGAAGCCTTAGCAGACATGCGATGCCAACTGAATTAGTAAGCCCGTCTATTATTACAATTGGAGAAAAGTTTCTCTTAAATAGTTGAATGCCCTTGAATAAATGAAGCTATTAACTCTAGACCTACCATTTGTGATTCATCACCAAGGAAATTAGAAGCAAAGCATGTAAGAGAAACAATAGTGAAGCAGATACACAGAGGAAAAAAAAGAGAGAGAATGAGAAATAGAACTTTTCTCCTCATTTTTCCTAACATTAATTCTTGAGACTTTACCTTTATCCTTATTATAAATCTTGATTTGCTTCTCTCCCAAAATCAAATTATAAAAGTACTGGACTATCTAAATTATACAAGTGATTTCTTTTATGTGACCAGTATTACACATAACCTAAGAGCCAAGGAAACTTTCCATAGAGGGTACATATCAATACATAGTGTAAAAATAGTAGGTGGACTGGAGGCGACAGGTTTTGGACACTTTGATTGTAATAAAGTAACTATGCACAACAAGACCGTAAATGTCAATACCACTGTAAAGCACATTACTTTAACAATACTATTATTTTAAAGAAGATGCTAATTTTTTTATTTAATTATATTTTTATAAAGCAGTTCACAATATTTGATTACATCCAATATTTGAACACCAATTTCACTATCATTACTCTTTCCCTCCACCATATTTTGGATATTTTCACCCTGCCCCAAAGCAGAATCAAAATAATTCATTTTGTATTGTTTGTTATGTACAAACCACTGAAAATACTCCAAAAACCTTTCCTTAGAGGAGAGTCTGTAAAGATTGTTGTATTTTACCCAGAGGCCATTAAGCCCCTCTATTAGAGATTACTAATATGTTTGTTAAAGGTTGAGCCCTCTGTGCATATGTATATATATATTACATATATATTTTACATATATGTTACATGTATATTACATATATTTGTAAACATATATCTCTAAAATTGGTTTCCTTCTACTTTAAACTCCATCAAATGTGGTGTGCTATTCTTGGAATATGAGTGGTTTGAGATATGAGATATAAGGTCCAGGAATAGGTCCACTTTTGGGTGAGGCTAGGTTCTAGCGTATGAAGAGGGGCCATGAGCATGGGGACAGTGGTGTTCTGGAGGTTTTCAGTTGCTGGGGCTGGGTCTCTTGCAACAGGGAGGGGCCTCACCCACCCCTCTCTGGGATGTCCCGAATGAAACAACCTGGCACCTGATCCAGCAGCATGGCTATGGCAAGTCGTTTATGCTCTCTTCCAAGAGAAGGACAATGAGTTTCTCAAAAGATGGTAAATTTCAAAAGTACATTTTTAAAAACTAAAGTGCCAAGTTTTGTCTTGCTTTCTACTTTTTCCCTTCTTTCATTGTCCCTGGCAATTACATCTCACAAGTTCTTCTTTGTTCTTGTTCTTTAAGATTCTGTTCTTGGGTTCTTTATTTTTAGCACATGTAATTTTCTCTGTTGACTTCAGCTATACCTATCATTTTAACATCTATTTGTATATTGGTAGATCCCAAATTTATACCTCCAAATGACTTCTCTTTAGAAAAAAAATCATTTAAGCAAGGACATACTGAACATAACCGATTGCTGCCATAAAAATTCAGAAACAACAAAATCAAAATTGATTTTGCTACCTTTTCAAAACCAACTCTCCCATTTTCTACCCATATAATTTGTTCCGTAAATGATGTCTATTTTCACCTATATAGCTAAGAGGAGATCAACTGAAACCTTCCTTAACAATTCATTTCTGTAAAACTCTACCTACCCCATACTCCTACTCTATAACAATTGTTAATTCTGCCTCAAATATATATATATATATTTATATTTATATAATTTATTTATATATAAATATGTTTCTCCACAGTTCCATTTGCTTTTATTTCTCAACTGGACAATCACACAGAAATTAAATCATTTCCCTGATTCGCAGATCCTGTGTTCCATCCTTCAAAGTACCACGAAAGGGATCTCCTAAGTGAAAAACTGGTCATATATTCTTCTTGAATATTTCCCTCCTGTTGGGGTCTCAGAAGCCAGCCTGAGACTTTGACCAAGTCCCCTGTCCCTGGAAGCAGGAGTCGGCCCTATTGACAGGACCCCAGGGGCTTGCTCCAGCACTCCACCCACTCCACCCACAAAGGCACTCTTGAGTAGATAACAGGATGAGGGATGTGACAGTTACCATCTGCCCGTACTGATACACGTGGCCCTAAGAGCGGGAAATGTAAATCATTAACTGACATCTGTACTGAACCTGACACGGTGAACATGATATACTTGTTGAATGCCACCCAATGTATGTATAAAAACCCCTGTGTGAGAGCCAATAAACGGATTGCTGATGGACCACCAGCTTTCCCCACTCTGCATGGTTCTTTCTCTGAGGTGGCAAGAATCTGTGGTGCTCAGCGGACCAGAGCAGAGGCTTCTCTCCTACCCACTTCCTCTCCTACAGGGAGTAAGTCTGGCAACTCCAACATTGAAATTCAAGTATTTCAATGAATGACAGATCTACAGAGTAATACATTAGGGGAATAAGTATTTTTAAACATTTTTTACTTAAAAATAGATTTAGGAGAGCCAGAGATGTACTCCCAGATAGTACATCAGGGAGGGTGTTTGCCTTGCACATGGCCAATCTGGGTTCAATCCCCTAGATCATATTCCAGTGTGCCCGAGTCTACTGGTCAGAACCCCGACACCTCTAGTGGTCAAGCATAATTAAAGTTACCATTTACTTCAATATAATATTGAATTTGGGGTATCCTGAGATGTTTATGATAAAGTTTTAAAAGAAAAGAAAAAGAGAACTAGGTATAAAAACGAAAGAACAAGCAAACTGTGTACAATCAGATTTTACAGACATATACATATATTCACTCATAATATATTATGCCTATGTACGTAATATTGAAGAGTATATATTGGCAGTTATCTAACATCAGAGCTCCTAGTCACCCTAACTTGAGATAACAAGAGGAGTTTTTACTGATTTCAGGAACTGGAAAACATTGATAGCATCTGCTTTAACTTTTTGACAAATCATAGACCTTATAACTACTGATACTAAACCACTGATACTACTGACTGTATACTATTCCTTCCACCAGTCTCAGAAATTTAGATAAAATAAAATGAAAAAATTACTCTTAAGATTTATAAAGAATATATCTTCTTTAAAAATATGCACAGTCAACATACCCTGCAATGAAAGCTCATTGAAGGAGGGAGTGTCAAGTATTCTCTATCCAACTCACACCATATCAGGTTCAGAACAATAACTAAGCACATAGTTCAGGCTCAGTTGAAATCTTGTGCAGTACATTCCACATTCTATGATAACTATCATCCTGATACTGCCATAATTAATGCAGTGAGAAATATTATTATGCTACATCAAATAATATGCTTTTTTCTTTTTTTTTTCTATTATCCCCAAACACTACGGAACTGAAATCTGTGTTTGGGGATAATAAGGAAGCGTAGGCCACACCTTACCAGCACTCAGGACCTACTCATTACTCTGCTCAAAGATTACTTTTGGTGATGAACAGGGAACCACGTGTGGGACCATACTAGTTAGTGCTTGGGGCTTACTTCTGATTCTATAATTAGAGAAAGCTCCTGGAAGCACATGGGGACCATGTGCTGCATTGGAGTTTGAACCCAGGTCAAGCATGTGCAAGGCAGAGTACTATCTCTCAAGCTCTGTTTGTGTTTCTGTTTTGTTTTGTATAGTAGGAAAACTATTAGAACAGATACAATATTAAGCTTCTAGTACTGTGAAATCCAATGTATTGCATACAGAGCAAGATATTTCTAGAAATGATGACACTTTAGATAGAGAAATAAAGATTAGAGAACATAGAGCACTAAAAGCTATGGAAAAAATTAGGTCTGAAAGAGTAGTTCACCGAAAATAAGATTTCTTTGTTGTTTTACTCATTTCCTAGGTTTTTTTTTCAATGAATCTTTTAATCAGGAAAATCATTAGACCTCTATTTGAAATATCCCAGAACAAGTATTTCAAGGAATGACAGATCTACAGAGTAACACATTAGGGGAATAAGTATTTTTTAAAGATTTTTTTACTTAAAAATAAATTTAGGGGAGCCAGAGTTATAGTACATCAGGGAGGGCATTTGCCTTGCACATAGTCAATCTGGGTTGAATCCCCAGTATCTCATATAGTCCCCCAGAACCACCAGGACCAATTCCTGAGTACAAAGCAAAGAGTAACCTTGAGCATTGCTGGGTGTGATCAAGAAAAAAAATGAATTTAGAAATTTATATCACATTACATATGTTTAATATAAATCTCCAAGGTGTTATCAACATAACATGTCACCACAATAAAAGAATGATTATTGCTTAAATCATAAAATTCTTCATTTGGCTTTGAAATAATAACATCAGATATTTTCTCCAGTTTTATGAAGCAGTTTACTTTTGCTGCTGTATTTCTTCTGAATGATAATTGTCAGTTCCTAGGGGCTATGATTTCTCCATTCTAATTTGTGTGGCGACTCTGGCTCTCGCTAAGAAAGTTCCGTGTGATATTTTCCATTTGAATGGTCTGGTTTTAGCATTTCATGCTATATAATTTTATAACCAACTTAGAACTCTGAATTACCATTCTGCTTGCTTAATTTACTTACTTTTAAAAGGAAGGGGAAAAAAAAGGTTGGCAAAACTTTAGGAATGACCAGAAGATTCCAAAGGGAAACATCATATTTTTCTTACTGATATCAGTCTCAGTTTTCCAGAAAAGTCAAGACATTTTTCTGCATGTAGAGCGTTTATTTAAAATTTTTGTTTTGTGGACCACACCTGGCTGTGGTCAGGGATTATTCCTGGTTCTGCACTCAGGATTCATTCCTGAAATGCTCAGGGGACCAAAAAGGTTGCTGGGGATCGAACCTGTGTTGGCTGCATGTAAGGCAAGAACCCTGTTTATAAGACTATCTCTCCAGCCCAAGCAGTGCATTTTAAATCTAGAAATTTAAAAAAATTATTTTGGGAAAAAAAGTTAAAGAAAATTAATTTTAAATCAACTTGCAGCACTACTTATCTTAAGATTGATTGTCTTCCCTTAAAAAAGATTAAGTAATTGAAAACACTATGAATATGCTTGTATTCACTTTTAAATTGTGAGCTCATTTTAATTAGTGTCACTGAAGCTGTAACAGTCTGATATCTTACCTTGTTATTCTGTTCTCCTCTTCCATGAAAATTTGCCTCAACCTCTTAGTACCAGGTATTGCTTAACTAGAACTGTCAGGAGCTTCATAACTTATATCATTTCAATCTTGTTATTGACGAACTTCTCACCAGATGTTATGTGAAGAAGTACTTTTTTAATGTCGTGTATTTTTCCAGTATAAGGATGTGAAGAGACCTTTGTTCGGATATATTCGGATAACAACCGACTGCTTAATAAGAAAAAAAAAAGTATGCAAGTATTGCTATATAAAATGTCTTCAAATATTCCTATTTTCAGCCTCATGTTCAATACAGAGACTTTGGAATTATTGAGTTAATTTATTCCATTAATCTACTGTTAGAGATTCTATCATTTACCTAGTGTGTTTGTTAGACTACATAAGGTCTTCCTTCTATTGACTCCTCATGACCAAGCCTCACTTTCAGTGATCAGAACATACAAAGATTCATTGAAGCAAATAGTTTCTTTCTATATCTTCAGTAGGAAGCCTAATATTTCATTTGTGATGATTTTTTCATAAGCACTCTCTATGTGTTTAATATGATTTTATGTGAATAAGTCTAATCTGCTTCCATTTTAGAACATCAATATTAACCAAGACTGCAATCATTGTTTCTTTCAACTAAATCTTTCTTTCTCCAGAAAGTTACCATGTAAAGGGGCATAAAAATAAAACCTTAAAGATTCAATTAATGTCTTTTATTGTAAACTCTTATACTCCCATTTCATAAATTGTAGGAAAACTCAGTCATATCTTCACCTCTAATCTTGAAAGTGTTAAATAAATACCCACATTCGTCCTTTCTGCTCCTCCTTTAAAATTAAATGAACTCTCTTTCCTAAGGCAGTCTTTAGAATTTACTATCTATTATTTAACATGGTGCAAGGAAAATACTATTGATGTGTTAATGAGTATGACTAAAAACATATTCATTCTGGAGCCTGTACAGAAATATTTGTGTTCTTCTGATCAGCATATGATCAATATTTTGTGAGTTGAGTCTTAGAATAAAGACTGTATATCAGAGTAAGTTTTGTTCTTCCAAATATTTTCTTCTAAGACTTCGAAAATCTGTGAAGCCACTTTAATTATTTTGTAAAACTGACTTACATGATAAATTATTTTTTCTGTAGTATAAAGTTTTCAATATGTTAATGAATTCATTCTTGGTGCAACTCATTCTGAATCCTAATTTCATTACACTAGCTGTAAATTACTTCTATTCTTTACATGACGATAAATATTTTACTCAGTATTACCTTCATTTAACTGCCATTATAGTTTAATTTTCTCTGGTGGCCTATCACAATAACTAAAATATAAAAATATTCATTTGGAAAGAAATCTCCCTAGTATTAAACACAAAATTTTACATATTCACATGTACTATTCTCATTCTCTATCTTAGCAATTTAAGTAAAAAATAATTAAATTTGGACCAATTATTTAACATTCTGAATTGCTTATTTTATGGTTGAAAGTTCTTTGCACATAAAAGGCTCTGAAACAAGATTTCCCAGCAGAGTAAATAGTTAAGCAAGAATATACAAGTATTTAACTTATTCCACAAAAATACATTTTTCTCCCTTTCTCTGTCTAGTGGAGATACAGCTGTTTACAAAGTAACATTAATAACATGGTCAGATGAAGTAGTGGTAGCGTTGGAAAGAAAATGAAGAGGTAACAAACTAGAAACATCACAAGGAGAGAAATGAGAAACAGCTTGTTCAATCCCTTGGATTCTGGAGTTGAAGGATTTTTAAAAGATGATACTAAAATGTGAACTGTTTATGGCAATTTGTCCCTACCCCTATTCTGTATTCAGAGATTTTAGAAGTAACAGCAGCTTTTCTTTACTTAAAGTAAGTTTTGCTATTTTTCTGAAAATTTTTACATGATTTAAAATGTTATTCTAAGCTAAAATTTTACAAAAGTCTTAAAGCAAAGACTTTGCAACTGCATAATTTACAGCATCTTTTAAAAAATTTTGCAATTCAAAACATTAAAATCTATATCTCACATTAAAGTAGAAATATACAATTTCTCTAAGATTATTGTCATGAAAAGAACTGTTCATTGTTCACAGTTTTTATCCTTCTCACTCTCCTTCTCTTCCCTTCCACATCCATATTAACTTATGAGGCATTATTCAGCATTACTCGATTGAAGAAAATTTCCCTTTTCTGGCAAACATAAGCTCAAGAAATCCCCAAAGAGACAGGAAAAAAGATAAAACCTCTCACAAAGAACAAATTGTCAGTTGTTCTTATAAATTCAAAGTTGAAGAAAAAAATAGTTGTAATCATCCAACAATTATGTATTCGGGAAGAAACTGTTTAGTAAAAATCACATACCATTTAATTCTCTTGAGATATTTTTCTACATCTTGAAATATATTCAAGGAGATCAAAATACAGTGTGACCTTTACTAGGAATGCCTACATTTTAAGATACTTTCTCGACTCCTTTTTTTTTCCCTCTGCATGGTTGGTTTTTCCTAGCAGCTGCTTGATTGTCATAATCCCTTGGTTTGACATCATATTTCCAAGTGGTAATTTATCATCTCAGACTTCATACTTACATTTGACTAAATTCTAAATTCATCATATGGTGAATAATTCCTGAGGGGTATTATGCATGTCACCTATAAACCATTCTTTAAAGCACAGTGATTAAGCAGCACCACCAAAGATTAGGCGAGTTGCCAAACGGCTATCATTTAAAACCAATCAAAAGTGCTTAATTATGTTGCATTAAACAAAGTGATTATAAGCAGGATGTGTGGATGTATGTAAGAAACACTAGACAATTTATACTAATAATCAAGATCCATTGGGGGACTAAAGCAATTCTTCCACTACTTTCTCCCCACCCTCCAAAAAGTTTTCGAGAAATGTAAAATTCAACACGTTGGTTGCTGCACTTAACATAAGTAGATTGCATTGTTTTATTTACACTGGGTATTGGAATATGTTAAAAGAGTAAATGAAGGAAATGGAGTTGATTTTCATTATGTGATACCAAGGTTATAGCCCATAACTATTTAACATTGAGGGTCAAGCGAAATCACTGATTCCTAAGGATAATGATGATAACCTTTCCTTTGTAAAGCATGAACCATTGTTTGAGTTATTTGTCAATAGAAATTACATCAGCAAAAATGTGCATAAGAATATAAAAGTGATAAACAAAATATTTTGTGCACAAGGCAAGCTGTATTTCCAGCTGGATTAAATCTCTTGTAAAATAGCATCAGCGATTTTCAGCATGAGCTATTTGTCTTCTTTTCTTATCAAGTGAGATTGTCAAACTTTCTGTATAATTTAAGAGTTAGAACAACCAGATGATTTGGGGTTTAGCTTTTATTTTCATATGTGCTTTTGGTGCTACCATAGCATCCTTACCTCAGCCTCATCTCACTGCCACTTAGCATTACAGAAAAATATGTGTGGGAGACAAAAGCCTTTGGAAGCCTTTGTCATATATTTTTCAATTATCTCAGACTAAACTTGGTTTTTGTAAGAGAGAAAAGTCCTTTTGTCCCCAAGGACTAGTAAGAGCAAGAGAAAAACATATCTCCATGTCAAACAGTGTTTGAGTTTGAAAATAACATTGGTAGTGTAAAAATGAAATCTGTTCATTTTTATTCTTTTTCTTATTTGCTTCCTATTTGCAGTCCACTATTGCAGTTGGAAGGTCTCAGTAAATGTGCAAATTGTAAAGGTTTTACCATTTTCCTTGCTTCTGGAATAGAAGAGTTGGATCTTAAATATTCAGAGATTGAAATACCATCATGCATTTCTAGGAGATGCTTTCAAATTTATTTTGCTGGAGATTTTTAAGAATATCTTTAGACACCTCTTCTAAAGAGTGTTAGTTTAAAAGTGCTGTGCCAAAGGCAACAGGGGAAGGAAATGACCTCTAGAAGTTCTTTTAAGCTTGGTGATTCGTGTTACAGGCATATAAGATTCTGGAGTAATGTTTAGACATACTATCTGGTGGATCTTCACACAACTGGAAATGTGTAAATAGGGGCTAACCAGATAATCCAGCGGACAGGGCTTTTGCCTTGCATGAGGCCTACCTGGGTTCAATTCCCAGCAGCAAAAAAGTTCTCCTAAACCCTATAAGGGTGACCGGGATGATCCCCTGAATACAGAGGCAGAAGTAATGCAAAAATGTACAATTATAAATTTTAGACAATGGGATATATATGTCAATGGATTGTACAACTATCTCTGTGTCACTTTATTAACTTGATTTAACAGTGAGATATTTATATTTGAAATATTCATATGATGTCAAGATCATGTGTGTTAAGCTGAAAAATATGCTCAAAACATATATGCATGCTAGATCTTGGGAATTTGTACCTGTTATGGAAAGAGGGTCTTAATAGATGTCACTGAATTTCAGATTTTGAGATGAGTATATAATGCTCTGTTTGTAGACGGGCTTTAGATCCTATGACAAATAGCATTATAACAGAAGCAAAAATAGAGATGGGGAAACGCAGTAAGTAACAAACCATAAGCCATGCCCAGGAATGCTCGGACCACTAGCAGCTAGAATACAAGAATGGAATCTCCAGGGGAAGAGACAGAGACAGAGACAGAGAAAGAGAGGGAGGAGGGAGAGAGAGAGAGAGAGAGAGAGAGAGAGAGAGAGAGAGAGAGAGAGAGTCCTTGCCTGTTTTAGGATTCTAGCTTATGAACTGTGATATTTCTGTTGACTTAAATCACAAATGTACTATTTTGATAGAGAAGTCATCAGAAGCGAAGATACTATTCTTCATTAAAATGCCAAATCATTTAATCATTTGGCTTTACATTAATTTTATTATGTTCATGTTATTACTTGTATTTAAATGATCTACAAATATTTCATTGATAACATATACATGTCACACATTTTGCACTGTATAGCACTGTGGTCCCGTTGTTCATCGATTTGTTCAATCGGGTTACTCTCGGTAGCTTGCCGGGCTCTCCAATACGAGGGGAAGAATCAAACCTGGGTCAGCCGAGTACAAGGCAAACGCCCTACCCACTGTGCTATTGCTCCAGTCCGTCACACATTTATATAACAAAATATATAGAACAATTTTGCAACATCTAAATTAAAAACCAATTTTGGAACCAGGAAAATAGCTTAATATGATTATTTGCTCCTCTGCATTTTATCTCTGTGCCATCACCCCAAAGATTACCATTATAAATACATCTGTAATTTTGCTTCATTTCTTTTCTATTACTTTATACAAAATCCACTTTTCTATCTATATAAGATGAATGGTTTTCCATTTATATGCATGTTAAAATGGTATGATACCAAAAAAAGTTTTCAGCAACATATTCAATCCAACTTTATTTCCCACAGCTTTAGTTTGATTTGTTTTCTTTGACTTACAATATTTTACTGTGTAGCTGTAGGCCCTTTGGGTTGCTTGCTACAATTTTTGACACAGTGAATAAAACTTCAATGTATATTGTCTTGTATGTTCTTCAGGAGTACATATAAAAAGGACTAGGCCAATATCACCCAGTGGCATAAAAGACTTGAGCATCTGATCCCTAATATCTTCTCCTTGAGCTTGTTCTAGTCCATTGTTCCATTTCAACCATGTTAACCTCCTTCCTCATCTTTGAGTCTGGCTACTACACTTAATACTCAGAATTTTTCCTTTCATTCTTTTTTTGCCATCTTTTCCTAGAACATGGATTTTTGTTTTCTGATAATTTGATTACTTGCATTTTCCAGAAATCTACGTAACTAAACTTTTATTGGTACTTTTAATATTACTCAAAAATAACCTACTTTCCAGACATCACTGTATCACTGTCACTGTCATCCCATTGCTCAACGATTTGCTTGAGCAGGCACCAATAATGTCTCCATTGTGAGACTTGTTACTATGCCACGGGTAGATTACCAGGCTCTGCCGTGCGGGTGGGATACACTTGGTAGCTTGCCAGGCTCTCTGAGAGGGGCAGAGGAATCGAACCTGGGTCATCTGTGTGCAAAAACACCCTACCCACTGTGCTATTGCTCCAGCCCCACTTTCTAGACATATATTTTAAATTGAAATTTTTATCTGCTCAATAGTCCATAATGTTCATTTTGTTATGTTGCCTTACATGTACTACTATAGTCCTTACATACCACTATTTTCTATCATTATTGCATGTTAATTATGTGATTTGTCTACCAACTTAGAGTGTAAATATATGTATATACATACATATACATTATATACATATATGTTTGTATGAGAACAAAGCATTGTGTACACTTTTTTTCACAGAAGAATGTCCTACAAACAAAATACTATTTGCTCTCTGTTGATGCTAATTAAATAGCTGGTGATGAATAAATGAGTTTCTTCAACATATTCTTTCCTTATTCTATTTTTGTTATCATGATGACTATTAGTAAAAGTACTTAATCTTCACAGTATGCACATAATAACTTTCTTCACTGTATGTCTGCAAATGTTTACCATCATTTTAATTGTCTTTTCAAGATTTTCACAGTATATGCTAATATATTAATACTTGTACTTGTAACGGGTTCAAATTTATTTGTGTTTTCATACCCCTTATTCTACTATGGTCATAAATATATGCGTAATTTCCTATAAGCTTTTTAATATTCTGCATTCCACATTATTTACTTGCTTTCCAAGTTTGGTATGGTAGAGGTGTGAGTTCCTTATTCCCCTGTGGATCTCTATATATTACATTATCTGTTGACATTATTTTCTAGTTTTTTTCTAGACTCAGTAATATCACCTACCTCATATTTTTTAATTTTATTTTTATAAAGTTGTTCACAATAATTTATTATATTTAATACTTGAACACCAATAGCACCACCATTGCACCTTCCCACCACCATATTTTGATTTTTTTTTCTTTTGGGTCACACCCGGCAATGCACAGGGGTTACTCCTGGATCATGCACTCAGGAATTACTCCTGGTGGTGCTTGGGGGACCGTATGGGATCCTGAGAATTGAACCCAGTCAGCCACATGCAAGGCAAATGCCCTACCTGCTGCACTATCACTTCAGCCCCCCCACCACCATATTTTGAATGGTTCCACCCCAAATTGCAAACTGTGCTGCTAAAGCAGAACTGAAATAGTTAATTTTGCACTGCTTGTTATAAATAATATGCTAAAAATGGTTCAATAAATTTCCTTAAAGGAAAGTGTGTGAAGATTGTTGTATTTCACTCTGGAGCCATTAAACCCTTGTAGAAGAGATTACTAACATGTTGTTAAAGGTTAAGCATTGTGTGTGTGCATGTGTGTGAGTGTGTGTGTGTGTGTGTGTGTGTGTATTTCCCATGAGATTGGTTGCCTTCTACTTTAAACACCATCAAATGTGGTACTCTTGGTACCTTAGTACCTACAGTCATATTTGAGGTTTCTCTATATGAGGTTTCTCTATAGTTTGTATCTAAACTATGATAATTCCAGCAACAGTACTTTGAGACGTCAAATTATTGTGCTTTGTAATAGCAATTGCTGATAGCTGATAAAATATTGACTGCCACCTTCTTCTTCATTTTTTATTTTAGCCTAGGAGTGTCTTTGTTTTGATTAGTCTTTATTCAAGATGAACATACATTGTATTCACCTTCAAGAAGTCTTGGAGGTTTTATATTTTTTTCATTGTATCTTTATATCAATTTGGGGATTATACATTATGTAGTAACCACTAATATCTGGGGGTTTGCTATTTATTGCCATTATACATTTAGAATATTTTTCTATAAATTCTTGAGTTTTTTAAATCTATTTGCATCACGATATATTTTTTGTTCATTGGAGTGGTCAGTTTATAACATCCTTAAGAGTTTGTGTATTTAAAAATGAAAGTGAAGATAATTATTTCACATTCTGTTTCTCTTTTCAATACCGATTTTTAACTATCATATTATAAAATGTAAGTTATGTACTGACTTCATTTTCTATATTCCTTGAAAGAATTTGAATGGATTTTTTTAAGTTAGGTTAATTTTTTCAATGGCCACTCAACACTTTTATTGCAAACCACAACACCTAATCAGAAAGAGAGAACAAAAGGGAATACCCTGCCATAGTGGCAGTGTGGGGTGGGGGGAGACAGGACTGGGGAGGGGGGAGAGGGATGTTGGGTTTACTTTTGGTAGAGAATGGGCACTGGTGAAGGGATGGGTTATCAAACTTTGTAAGGGAGAAACATGAGCACAAAAATGTATAATCTGTAACTGTACCCTCACGTTGACTCACTAATTAAAAATAAACTATTAAATTTAAAAAAAAAAGAAATCTCCATGTAAAAAAAAAAAGAAAATTTAGATAGAGTCAATGCATGAAAAAAATCACAAATTTATAAAAAAAAATTATAATATTGTTATAGCTTGCAAAAGTTTAAAAAATAAAAGTTTCCTATCTTTAAAATTTAATTGATTAATGATGTTCAGCCCTCTTGTTGGGGCCTAACTCAGGTAATTCCCAAATATAATCTGAACATATCCCATGACCCTGGGTGAAGAAGCTGAACAAAGTGGCATATATTTCAAGATAGGTAGGCAGTGATTTAAAAAAAAAAAAAAAAAAAGCAAACCCCCAAATCTCTCCTGGTATTGGAGGAAAGAAGGGTGGAAATAAGGGCGATTTCTTTCTGTGACATTGGGGAACTGTTCAAATTGTAATAAACTAAAAGAAATAAGAGAATGAATATAAAGTTGTATTACAAAAATCCAACAATTTGGGGCTGGAGTGATAGCACAGCGGGTAGGGCATTTGCCTTGCATGCGGCCGACCTGGGTTCTAATCCCAGCATCCTGTATGGTCCCTTGAGCACCGCCAGGGATAATTCCTGAGTGCATGAGCCAGGAATGACTCCTGTGCATTGCCAGGTGTGACCCCAAAAAGAAAAAAAAAATCCAACTAATTTAACTTGTCAATGGAATAAATGAGAAATTCAGACTTCTTTTTGAGAAATTTGTGCAAATACAATTAATCATGATAAAGGAAATTATCAAAAATGAAGAGATTAAAAAATATATATAGCGTGTTCTTATTAAATTTCCAACTACACAAACAGTTCGTTAGAAAAATGTATATTTCAAAAATATATTTAAGTAGAAAGCTTGGATGGAAAAATATCACATGAAAAGAACTGGAAAACTATTTGTAGTTTTGGAAGAATATCATTGACTCCAAGAAGGAAATGTACAGTTCACTTCACCAGAAACTGGAACAAAGAAGCATAAAGCTTCCACAATCCATGCCATCATCCCACCAGTGCATTGCTTCAGTGCCACAAAACTGATCATATTTCCTTTGGAATGAAGAAATAAATCCTTCACTTTCTTTCTTTTTTCTTTCTACAGCTGCATTGTTCAGTGTAACAGGTAAACCGTATGACTTGACTTTAATCATTGAAAAATTTAATTTCCTGGGCTGGAGCGATAGCACACAGGGTAGAGTGTATGCCTTGCATGCGGCCGACCTGGGTTTGATTTCCAGCATTCCACATGCCCCTCCCAGCACCTCCAGGAGTTACTCCTGAGTGCAGAGCCAGGAGTTAACTCCTGTGCATCATGGGGGTGTGACCCAAAGAGCAAAAAATAAATAAATAAATAAATTCTTAAGTCAAACTGGTCAATTCCAATTAATTGCCACACGTTGATAGAGACTTCTGATTGTACAATGCAGATACACCCCATTATGAGGAGTATATAAGTATCCCACTTCCTCGTGATAAACATATACAAAAGTGACTGCTTAATCCCAGGTTTCTATCAATCCTCCTATTTAACGACTTCTAGAACATTCCAATTTTAAGTTGCCAAAGACAGTAATTTTCGTATTCCATATGGATCGAGTATCTGCACTTGATTGAATCAATTTGGGAAAATTAATGAATATATGATATAATATAGACATGACCAGGATATATGACTTGGTTAAGAATCCCCTACCATACAAAAAAATAAACATTAATCCAAAAGAATATATATGAATGGTCCACAGATACATGTATATTAAAGAAATAAACATAATTATCAAATTTAATTAGGAAATATCAATCAACTTGCTCATTGTTCTAGTATTTTACTTGTGATATAATATTCAGTATCCCAATGGCTGTGTCTAATGCTTCATAACTTTTAAAATTATAATTCCATGTTACATTCTTTGGCATGTGTTAGTTGCTAAAAGAATTTTAAATGGCTGTGTGAAGGCTAAGATATTTGCATTAAAATAGATTTAAATATTCACCAACTTAAGTAATTTGGTGAATCTACTTAATTTTTCTTTTTTTATGGAGACCTGGTAGTACATAGTTGCTACCTTTGCTCTGTACTTGGGAATTGGTTCCAGCCATGGCTCAGAAACTTTTTTTTTTCAGGGTTTGTATGGGGGTCTGCTGTATGTAAAACAATTGTCCTGGCTTCTGTTTGAGCTTCCTGGATCTTAACTGTCTATTTTAGTAGCTAAAAAGTTTTTTAAAAATTAATGCTTGTATAATTCAAATTTGGACTGGAGTGATAGCACAACGGATAGGGCATTTGTCTTGCACACAGCTGACTGGGCTTGATTCTTCCGTCCCTCTCGGAGAACCTGGCAAGCTACTGAGAGTATCCCGCCTACACGGCAGAGCCTGACAAGCTACCCATGGCATACTCGGTATGCCAAAAACAGTAACAAGTCTCACAATGGAGATGTTACTGGTGCCCACTCAAGCAAATTGATGAACAACAGGATGACAGTGCTACACACAGTTTTTACCTGCACAATTTTTCTGTGTATGTGTGTGTGTGTCTTTCTGTTTGCTTGCCCTTTGGGGAGACACACAGCAGTGCTCAGGGTTTACTCTTCGCTCTACACTCAGAGAATGAATCATGTACAAGGCAAGCACCCTAACTGCCATACTACTGCTCTGGCTCCAAATTTGCCATTTTCTATAGATATATTCATAGTATATCCGAGCCTTCTCCATCCAGACCCCCCATTTTCTAGTAGCTTGGCAGCCACACTCACCAACTGCCCCCGCTGCCATGTGATCCCACCCCACCAACGGCCAACATCCAGAGACTATAAGACCAAGCTTCTGGATGTGCTAATAGCCTTCTAATAGCCTTGTTCTCCTTCTTGGAGAACCTGACAAGCTACCAAGAGTCTATTGCCCACACAGGAGAGCCTTGCAAGCTCCCCATGGCATATTCATATCACAAATACAGTAAAATATATATGCATACCTCTCAGAGAGCCCGGAAAGCTACCAAGAGTATCCTGCCCGCATGGCAGAGCTTGGCAAGCTACCTGTGACATATTCGATATGCCAAAAACACTAACGATGAGTCTCATTCCCTTGAACCTGAAAGAGCTTCCAATCGTTGGGAAAGAGGAGTAAGGAGAGGCTGCTAAAATATCAGGACTGAGTGTAATAGAGACGTTACTGGTGCCCACTCGAGTAAATGGAGGAACAATGAGATGACAGTGATACAGTGATACTCATAGTAGAATAGCCCATATGACAAATGACCTCATTTTTCTTTATTCTTTTTTTTTTTTAAGATTTTAGGCCACATTTGACTGTGCTCAGGGCTTATGCCTGGCTCTGTGCTCTGGATCCCAGTAGTGCTCGAGTGATTATATGTGATGGTGGAGTCGGCCACGTGCAACCGAGGGTCTACCACACGCAAGGAAAATGCCTTGGACCCGGAACTGTCTCTCTGGATTCAAATGGCCTCATTTTCAAAATACCCACTTTATTAACAAAGTCATGATCACAGGCACTGGCTATTAGTAGCACTGTAGCACTTTAGTCCTTTTGTTCAGAGATTTGCTTCATCGTTTTGCTTGAGCTGGCACCAGTAATGTCTCCATTGTAAGATGACTTGTTACCGTTTTTGGCATATCGAATACACTACGGGTAGCTTGTTAGACTCTGCTGTGCGGCTGGGATACTCTTGGTAGCTTGCTGGGCTCTCCAAGAAGGAGGTTATTAGTATTCAGAACTATTTTTTTTTTTTGCAAGACACAGTTGAACCTGTAACAGTGAGTTCATAAGAAAGAAAAATGCCCTTCTCTTTGCTTCTATTTGGAAACCCTGTGTTAAGCTTCCATGACTGTTTCATTCCTGTGCAGGAGAAAATTAATTTTGGTTCCCCTGTTCTCCCATTATCTATCACCAAAAATCACGAGAGTTCTGCTGACAAACACAACAAGGTATCAGACCCATAAGGGAAAGGGAATACATAGTAGCATCTTGATCTGTGAAGTTCATCTCCCTGAAAAGCAATTCTACTTAAGAACTGGGAAATTATTTTAAGACTTTCCAAGGAGGAATAGAGTGATACCAAAACTTAGCCTACAAAATAAATAAATGAGAAGTGAGGAAATGGTTCTTATTTGTATGTTGATTACTATTTCAAAAAATGTACCTATGTAGACTTAGGGTGGTTGGGGGGACAGTTCTACAGAGGTTAGCTGTTATGGAAGGTCAAGGCTTTATAAATGTTCATTTAGTTTTAGAGAACTGAGTCAAAGCTAAAGAATAAATAAAACAATTTTGATGGGAAAGGAAGAAATATATATGCATATTATCCTGCATTTAATTTTTCTTTTTAATAGTACTGATATTATTTAAATGCAACATGCTATATTTTGACCATATGGTTATTCAGGAGAGTGTTTTTTCAGTTCCAGGTGTTTTGAGTTTTTTCCAGATTTGCGTCGGTGGTTTATTTCCAACTTCAGAGCATTATGAAAGGGTACTTGATATGATTTCTATATTATTCATTATGGATACATATTTTGAGTCCCAGCATGTGATATCTTTTTGAGAATAATTTTGACTGAAAGTGGCACTTGAAAATACAGATTTTTAAGAATACTCTAGCAATATTTGAAGATATTGATACTCAACATTATATATTCATGAGTATCAATTTAATAGAAATAAACCAATTTAAAATGAACGTTTACAAATAGTGAATACAAACATTTTTACTGTGAGTACTTATGTGTATACTTATATTTATTTATTTTGACAGTAAACATCAACAGTGGTTTTCAACAAACGTTACCTTCAAGTTATCTAGTACTATATGTAACTCAAACTCCTTAATACAGATATGTCTTTGGCTTCTCTCTTCTTTCATCGCTTATTCTCTCTCCTCTCTTTTGGAAACAAGATTGCTAGGGATTTGAGGAAGTCCTCTTCCCCAACAGCCAATAAGGAACTTAGCAATTTAGTTCAGCTACCTGAGAGTATGCATCCTGCTGAAAATGACAATGATTGAAAGAGATCTAGAAAGGGATTCTCTCTTGTTTGGAAATCTTTCAGAGTGATTAAGCCTTCTGTAGAAACTATGGTCTTAACGCATTATTTTGATGACCCTTGTAGGCACCTGAAACTGGAGAAACTATCGTGTTGGTCAAATTCCTGAGCAACAGGACTGTAGCATGATAGATCATTCTTTATACACTGCACTTTAGAATATTTTGCTCTGCAGCAAATGCTAATTAGCATGCCTGTGTATTTACTTACATCACATGAAAAATAATATAGTTCTGATTATTGAAATTACAAGAGTAGTAGTAAAAGAATCTCAGCTAATTTTGATTAAAGGTATTCTAGTTATTTCTACTACTATTTATCATTGTACAAATATGTTCAAATTCTTGAAATCAAAAAATGTATGGATTTAAATGCAAATTGAGGAAAAGATGATCATTAAAACTTGTAGATATTGTATGGTGAGTCCTACTTCTGCTGGGTCAGCAAAAACATCAACATATTTTAAACCTACTCTGATGTTGCAGGTTGAGTGTGATTTTGTGTCCTTCTCACCACTCCCACCCCCAAAAGTCTTTTCTTTTACCTAAAATATTTTTAAGTTTTTTCTTCTCCTGCCCCTTAATGAAATGTCTCTCCAACCTCTTTTTCATACTTTGCTTCTGATGTAACCGTTATGTGCTTTTCTTTTTAATTATTTCACAAGTTCATATTTGTGTCTGTGCTGATTTGGGGAAATCAATTTCTGGAGTTCATAAATGAGTGTTCCACTGTTGACCTCCTTAGGATGAAATAAAAATAAAAATGTTGACATTTATTTCCCAATTAACAACCTAGTGATTTAATATTTTAATGGCTGTCTTCTGTGGGATAATTTATAAATTGACATCTTTTGCTTTGCTTGTTGCTAATAGTAGAAAAAATAATATTCATTAGTTTTGAATAAGGTTTTTACCTATATTATTTCCTTCTGTATCATGGTCACTGTCATCACTGTCATCCTATTGTTCATCAATTTGCTTGAGCAGGCACCAGTAACGTCTCAATTGTGAGACTTGTTGTTTCTGTTTTTGGCATACCGAATATGCCACGAGTAGCTTGCAGTGCTCTGTCTTGCGGGTGAGATACTCCTGGTAGCTTGCCAGACTCTCCGAGAAGGGTGGAGAAACCAAACCTGGGTCGGCTGTGTGCAAGGCAAATGCCCCACCCGCTGTGTTATCGCTCTAGCCCATTTCCTTCTAGAAGAGCATAATATGTTTTCAAGTACTATCCTGATTCAGAAAGAAATCGATGCCAAAAGACATAACCTTGCATGAAGATTCAAATCCAATAAGCAATCAAGTTACGAATGGAATGAATACATTTAACTCAACTTTTTGCATCTTTTAGTGCAATTAAGAATATTAATTATGACAAATACATCATATTTTTGTTCTCTAAACAGACAATAAAATGACATTATTGACAATTCAATACAAGTTAAATGTTCAAAATAGCACTGGTTTTGCTTTCTGCAACTTGATTTTTTTTTAATCAATAGAATTTTGCTGTTTCTAGTAGCTATAAAAAGTTTAAGCTAGGGGCTGGAGCAATAGCACAGCGGGTAGGGCATTTGCCTTGCACGGGGCCCACTGGGTTTGATTCCCAGCATCCCATATGGTCCTCTGAGCACCGATAGGAGTAATTCCTGAGTGCAAAGCCAGGAGTAACCCCTGTGCATCGTGCATCGCCAGGTGTGACCCAACAAGAAAAAAAAAAAGAAAAAAGTTTAAACTATCAGTATTCTACTTAGGTCACCTTTCATATGTGGTGGAAATTTACAAGAAAGTATAGAAATGTCACTCTAAAGAATATTTACTTCCTCAACCAGAGTAATAGTATGGCAGGTAGGGTGCTTGCCTTGCATGTGGTTGACCCGAGTCTGATATCTGGCATCCCATCTGAGTTTGCCAGAGTCAGCCCTTGAGCACCGTTGGGTGTGGCTCAAAAATAAGAACAAAAGAATGAAAATAGATTCCGTTGGAAAATGTGGTAACAAATAGAATGTGATGGTATGAAACTTGAACTAAAACGTGATCAATGCCTTACTTTTCACATTTTAGCAAGAAACCTAGCAGACACTTTCCTTCTATTCTAAAAGGCATACTAAGACTTCTGAAACAAAGCAGTCCATGTGAAATAGGAGACTGATGTTTACAAACAAAATTTTTGGAGACATTCTGAAGTAAAATTATGCACCAAACCAAAATAACACTAACGTGGACAAGACTGAATTGCTGGTGATTCTCTTGTCCCTTAGACACATACTCTGTCTTATATACTTCTCATTTCCAGATAGCTTTCTCTCTTTAGATGCAAAATATTACTTAAAATTATATCACTCTGTTTTTTTAAATGTCAAGTTACTTGGTCCTCACATAAAGATTTAAACCCTCTATGATTCATTTAAACATGTTAATAATTTTAATTTATTTTTTTTCTCTAGAGATTGCCACAGGTGATGCTTTTCAGAGATGATATCCTTGTCATTTTCATGTTTTCGACCATGGCAATTTATTTTTATGTGTGGATTAAATAAATCCGTTTTATTCAGTTACCAATTTTCCATGAGATTTATGTTCTGTAGAAAATTGAGAACCGGAGCTGTCAGAGACATTTGCTTTTGCTTCAGTGAGATGCCTATCTTTACTGGAGACCAATTTTTTTTTAAGTTACTCTTTCTAAAGCTGCATATGAGCTAAAACTTTTGTCTTCAATTCTGCCTGAAAACCTTAGTCTTGGGAAAAAATATGTTTACTTTGTGTTCAGCAAAAGGAAAAGATTAAAGGCATGTGGGTGATAGTAGCTCTATGAGTTTACAAGCTCACTTTTAGATGTCAGTATACTACCAGACCTTGCCTCATGCAAGCAAGCCATTGGTCTCAACTGCATCAGTTGTTCTTTAGTTTTGGTTCTATAAGATCCCCAAAGTCATTAACTATAATACTATATTTTCCAAATTGATAGATTCTTTGAGAATACTGATCTTGTTGTTTAATATTACTCATTTGTAGGTCCATCTCCCTAAACCCACGTCATTGAATCTAATGTGATTAAACCAAGTTCCTTATTAATATTCTACTTTCACTGACTTTTAGGTCATTCCCTTTAAATTTCTAGCTAATATAGTCATTCGCTCTTTTCATGCTCTCCAGCATGAAAATAATGAATCTTATTATCGATTATTCAATACAAGTAGAATGATTATAGTTAATACACAAATATTCATATTCTTATTTCTTGAGATTCAATCTTAAGTATCTGCTCATAGTATCATACCCTCCTTGCCATCATTATCAGTGGCTACTTGTTGATTTTTCCTTCCCAGTTTCTTAAATATAAATTGAAATTTATTTCTCCTCCTCACTAAGTCCAGTTGTTAACACAATCCAACTCTGATGCATACACTGAACCTTAAGGAACTTAATCCGGTATGCTTTCACTTTTCAATCTCATTCCACCTTGAGGCCATCACTCATTAGTCAGTTCAATCAATATACTTTTCTGGAATGCTTCTTTAATTTTTGCTTCTCATAATCAAATGAACTCATAATATAATAAACACACTACAATTCTAGTTTATAATTCCCCACTTATTACCTTCACCTAACTAATAGGTTAACTAACACTTAAACTATATTTAGATTTTGTTACCTTTCAACATCTTCACTGTCATCATGCTGATCAAAGCCATTAACTTTAATTTTATCCAGATTAATGCAATGGACTTATCATTTATCTTTTAATTTTTACCCCAGTTTTTCCACTATCTGGACTCAATGTAATAACAGTGGTTTCCAATTTCTAAAATAAACTCAATTCCTAACACTTATCTAATCAAAAAATAAGTCTCTCAATTTAATCCATGTAATACATAGAATGAATTAAAATTTTGAATTGAAGTTAAGCAGAACTATATCCTGGTAGAACTACATCCTCTACAAACTATGTTCTATACTAAAACTATGTGTAGAACTATATCCTGCAAATATAATTGAATGCTATAAGTAGAACTATGTCCTATATGGGAAATAAATGAATTAAAGTTAAGCAGGACTATATCCTGGTTTGTCTTGGGTAATTTCATACTTAATTCTTATTTTTGTATAGTTATTATTTTTTCCAATTTTCATTCTTTTCTCTTTTTTCCAAGGGGGAGGCCTCTGAAGATGTTACTCAATAGGCCCAAGGGCTCCCTGAGATTTTAGGCTACATTGGCTATTGTTCAATGTGAGGGCCGAAGGACACAGTGCTATTTGGGTTCTATGGGCTTAGGATTGCCTGAGCCACTCCAGCAGTGTTTAAAAATCTCTCAGGACACACCTGGTATCCTTGGGGTCCTCCAGAGCAGCACTCTTTAATCCTCAGGAAACATACAATTCTGGGAATTGAATCAGAGTTAACTGCAGACAAGGTCTTAGCCTCATGCTATTTCTCTGGTCCTCTGGTCCAGATTTTCCTTTTCAAAAAGTCTTATTTAAAAGTTATCTATTTTACTCCTTACCATTAGGATCCTATAAGATATGCCCTTTCTTCTTTTGTTCCAGTTCTGATTTTATACCCTGCTATATGACCATTTGATCAATTGACTTGCCTTTGATTTCCCTTCTGACCATTTTTAATGCGCACGTTTAATTTCAAACAATGTAATGTGTTCCTACATGTAGTCTCTGTGGTGACTGCTCCTTCCTGGAAATCTCTTCTACATAAGCCAACTACTGTGACTTTCACTTCCTTTTTATATTCAAAATTCTCTTTCTCAGGGCAGCCCATTCAAACCAACTTCCATATTAAGAATTAAAATATTCCATTATGATCCAAGACTTTCTAACTTCACTTTTATTGTTGACCAACTTTTAAAGTTCTTTAAATGTGTCTTTAAAAACATCCACCGACTGGAATACAAATTATACAATTTTCCTTATTTCATTTTCTCATGTGTTCCAAATATTCAAAAGACTTTGTAACAGAATGAGTTTGTGAAATATTTAATAAAGGATATTGATGTAACCAAAATTCATCATTTTCTAGACTAAAAGTTCATTTATAGAACGAACACATTAAAAAAAAAGCATAAGAGCTAGTGATATCATAGTTCAGGTTAAGGCACCTGACTTGCATATGGCCAACCAATTCAATCCCCAGAATCTCATAGGATCTTTTAAGCATTACCAGGAATCATGCCTGAACACAGAACCAGTAGTCAACCCCAAGTAATTCCGGGTATGGCCCAAACATGCCATCAAGAAAAAAATCCACATAACCAGACACAAAATATTCCAAATATTACAAAAGAAGTCTTGAAGTTTATAGAAAAAGAGACACAAAATTCATAAACAAAACTGTGTTAAATTTTTTTGTAGAATATGTAAAGTTGAAGAAAGAATTAAACATTAAGTATTTATTGAATAGTCCATCTAAAAACATTATTTGAATATGAACAGTGCCAAAGATCTATCTGTTTACCTTTAATTTGTTTTTTTCCTGTCTTAGTGCCAAATGTGTTTAAATAAAACAAGATTAAATAAAAAAAAGATGAAAATAATACTTTGTAAATTCTAGAAGAGAAAACTTAAAAAAAAGATGAATTTGTGCCATTTGAAACACCAGAAACAAACCAAAACTGTATTAAACTAAGTGAAATGTCACACGAAGACAAAAATCATGTAATTTTACTAAAATGGCAGAGAAACAAAAAAAAAAAATAAGCAAAATAAGAAAAAAACAGACCTCAAGAACAGAACAGTGGTTGAAGAAAAGAAGGGAGTGAAAAGGTATAATGAGATAAATTGTGTGATCCTAGATCAAAATGACTAACAGTGACATGCATAAAATAGCATGTAGAGATGTTGTTACCTAAATCCATACAGTTTAAATCTATATAATGTAATAAATCATTAAATACATATTAATTAAAACCTAAAACATTAAAAAAGCCAGGAAACAGAGGATCCACAAATACATGAAAATGAGTGTTTCAAAAAATTGAAAAATAAATGTCCAGTAACCTAAAATTTTAAACAGAACAGCAAGATAATAATCCTTAATTGGAGGATAGGGGTATGAGTTTTTAGTCATTTACGGTAACTGAGACAAGAGTCTAAATACATTTATAAAGCAGAAGCAGGTTTTCTTGAAGAAAATAAGGAATTTTGAGACATTGTGTGTTCATGAAAGAAACAGGAAAATTCTATCTACTAGCATAAGGAAGAGAAAGAATAATCTTCAATGACAATACTCAAAAATAAATAATATACCCATGAGAAGCTGAAACTACAGTTCACAAATACATGATGCAATCAGGACCTAGTAGACAAAATTGACATGATTTGTGTATCTTCGGAATGACATATTATTGTCACATTTTCTTCTGTATTCTGTCCAATTCTTCCAAAAAACAAAATCTTGAGATTTTATCTCTAGAGACCATGTATATAGACAAATGTGCTTCTGAAGTAGAATAGACTATAATAATCAAGGTACCCAGAAGAGACTGTTAACTCTTGTAGACTATAGTCTGTTGTCTATAGTCTGTTGTCTAAAGTCTATAGACTATAAACATAAACTATAGAATAGACTTCAACTTATAAACATGTATGAACATCAAATAAATTTCAACTTATATAGGGAACAGCTAAATGAATAGATTAGTTTTGATTCAATAATATGGTGCCAGTCCTCTTCAAGTGGGAGAAGAAAGAATCAGAAAACAAGAAAGTAACCCTTCCCTAGTCAAAGAAGAAATGTCAAGTGTTAATGCAGGTAATTAAAAATAATGTATTTGTGCTACTAAGGTATGATTTAAAGCACTCAGTCACTCAAAGACTATTACAGACACGATTACCGCAGGCGTAACATGCTTGTGAATTCATTTTATAAAAGATTTTTCACAGCTATTTAAAAAAGAGATTGACTTGGTGTTCTAGAATTAAAGACAATTGTGGAAAGAGAACAAAATTATCAAATAAAAGATTGAGAGATTTAACAAGCATTTGTTGGGGAACCTATAGAAAGATCTAAAAGATCAATAAAGTTTGTTGAGTAAATGGAGATAAAAGAAGCAACAATTTAATGGTTTATACTCTAATATCAGGTTTTTTTTAAATAACAATTTTCTGCAAAAGGAGGATTGTGTGGGAACTACAAGAGAAAACATATTTACTTTGAAGATAAGATCAAGACACTTATTTTTGGAAAATGATAATATATAATAGTGGAAATGGTAGTTTTCATTTTCTGGCATGATGCTATGCTGTTATATAAACTGAAATTATGGCATAAGAATTAAATTCAAAGGTACTGACATTTTTTTGAAATGAGGTGAAAACTAGTTATACTTTCATTTTGTGTTATTTTCTTATTGCAGAAATCAGCCATTACATAATCATCTGTTGTTAAGAGGTTGTCTGATATGATTATATTGTCATCAATCTCCTTTTAGCAAATATTCTGCACACAAACACATTTCATAAGTGAATTTCTATTTGATATGACAGCATTTTGTTTAAAGAAAATACAGTACCTGCACTTTTACTTTTTAAGGTGTTGGAGATGCTATTCAAGTTGTAGAACACACACTTTTTATGTGCGAGGGGTTGGGTTCAATTCTAGGGACCTTAAATACCCAGAGCACTGCTTGGTGTGACCTCCACAAAAACAACAACAAAAGAAAAAAAAACATCTTGCCAAAATTAAATGGATCATTTCTTAAGAAAACAATACTTCCAACAAATTATCTTAAAATAGAATGTCTCTAAAATCTATGGTACTTCAAGGTATGTTTTGATTCGACCGTTACTGGGTTTGATATTATATTTATATGGAACCAAGATTTTTAAAATAATGTTCCCACTAAAATATTACATTGAAAAGAAATTTTAAAATGTTCATGTTTTTGCATCTTCAAGACATTTTGTGTGGGTGTTTGGGTAAACCCAGCTGTATTGCAAAGGTTTCCAATGGAAGCAATAAGGACTTTGAATTTTTTTTAATTTAAAGTTTTGAATTTTCCTATAAAATCTGCAGATTTATTAGTATTTCAGGGTATTTTTTGGTGTTACTGTTTTGGTTTGGGGACATATCTGGCAGTGAACAGGGCTTACTTTTGGCTCTGACTGCCCTCAAGGATCTCTGCCCAGAGGTGTTGGTATGATGGTAGCTAACACCCCGGTAGAGGCCATGCTCTATTTCCCCCGATCCCCCACCTGGGTCACTTCTCTTGGGAGACTGAGGTAGATGGAGCAGGAGGTGCTCGCACTGTCTCCCAAAGCTATTATCTCCCTGCTTCCCAACTCACCCAAATCACCTACAAGGTTAGGTGAGAAGCCAGGAGCCAGGTAATCTACACAACTTCATAGGATACCCAGGAGACCTATTTCTTTGGGAGAGCAACTTCTCTTACCTGTTTCACTGCAAGTATGAAACCATACTTATGATACCAACATGATAGAGATAACTAATGGTAGTTGATCATCGCATTGCAATGTATTGATGTACCAAAATAACATACTGTACTCCTTAAACTTATGCAATAATATATATCACCAGCAGGAGGAACATCAGGGCTGGTCTTTCCCTGGCCATCACATTTCAGGGAAAGACCGAGTGACTGATCTTCAGCAATGTCAGATGAGAGAGAGGAAAAGTCTTGCCTTCACATATCTGCTTCTTTTACATGCGTGTTGATGTGCTGAGGGTCCTTCAACACTTTTACATTCACAGATGTTTATTTTTAGCATGTCTTTATGATGAGGCAGGATGTATGGTCCCATCTATTTTCTACAGCTGCAGAATAAAAATATGAGAGGTACACATATCATGTAAAATTTTCAAAGAATTACTTACGAAATAAATAGATTTAAATTTAAAAATACTTATGCCATACACTAAAACATTATTGAATGCGCATTCAACATTAAATACTGTGAATACAATAATGCAATAGATTGTTTAAATATCTCTTTCCTTTCAAGAAATTCACGCCAAAATCCATGATCGTATTTGCAGGTAGGATTTTTGGAAGGCAATTAAGTTATAAGGATGGAGCTGTAGGATTAGATCTTTTAAAAAGAGATGCCCAGGAGGTCTCTCACCCCTCTTACCATATGAATGAGAAGATAGCTTTTCTATGAACCAAGGATCAAGGTCTCATCAGACTGAAACTTTTGATGCCTTATCTAAGAGTTTCAGGCTCAGGGATTGTCATAAATAAATGTGTGTGGTTTATAAAATCACTGTATCACTGTATCACTGCCATCCCGTTGTTCATCGATTTGCTTGAGCAGGCACCAGTAATGTCTCCACTCTCCACTGTGAGACTTGTTGTTACTGTTTTTGGCATATCGAATACGCCACGGGTAGCTTGCCAGGCTTTGCTGTACAGGCGAGATACTCTCGTTTGCTTGCTGGCTGGCCTCTCCGAGAGGATCGGAGGAATCGAACCCGGGTCAGCCACGTGAAAGCCAAATATCCTACCCCCTGTGCTATCACTCCAGGTTATGTTATATCCCAGCAGATTAAGATATTTTTTTCTCCCTTTGGATTTTTGGGCCACACCCAGCAGTGCCCAGAACTTACTCCTGACTCTGTGTTGAGGGCCCAATCCTGGTGGGCTTGGGGTATCATATGGGATGCCAAGGATCCAACCCAGGTCAGCTGCATGCAAGGCAAACTAACGCCCAATCTGTATTCTATCACTCCAGTCCCTTAAGATATCTTTTATAGTGCTTTCAAGGTTCCAAATATGATATGTGTTTGAGACTTCTACCACATGTCCACGCAGATACATAACATTTTAGGTGCAAGCAGGCATATGGTGCTAGTGGCTAGGCAACCTATCCTTTTCTATGTGGTTGAGTCAATAAGATAATTTGAAATCTAGCAGTGACATTTCATAGAACTAAAAGGGAACACAGGGAAAAATAATTCACTTCTATCTATGCAATATTTCTGTACCCTATAAATTACCTTGACTTTTTAACCTGTTTAGATTTAAGTGAAATTCCTCTACTCAGCTGGGTCTTTCTTGGACCAAGTAATTTAAAAAAAACCTCAGATTAGTTGGTAAAAAGAAAAGATCGATTTAATAATACATGCATGGGAGATCAACAGTGACCAATTATCTTAGAAAAGATTTCTGTCATGGAGAACATGATTTAAATCTTAGACTAAGTAATAGGATAGGAATCTGGGACAGCAAAGAGAAAAAGGGGAAGCTTTATTCAAATGAGGAAATGACTTCGTATTCATTCTCAGGATGAATTTTCACAATCTCTGGACATATTTAAGATCATCCTATGTGTGTACAGTACCACAACCCTCATCTTCATCCTGCTAGATAATAAATAGGAGCATTATCATTTTCTCCAGTGAGAGAAGGACAATTGTTTCTTTCTACCCTCCAGATCTTCCTTGTTTGCATCTTGAAATATCTAGCTTCTAGTGCAAGGAGGAGCAATTTCTCAAGACCCTTGGGTGATTTATTTTGAGTACCTACATTCCCTCTCTTTTCTTTAATAAAGAAAATAGAACATAGTATCTATCCATCTTGGAAATTCCTCTTCCATGTTTATGTGTTTGCATCCTGCCCTGTGATATTTCCCCTATTAGCCCCTGCACCCCACTAATTACAAGTTGTTTGATCATGCCTATTTAAAGCTGCATTACAACTATACTTTGTTCCAGTAGCTACTGAAATGTTGAAGAGTTGGCATTAACACTTACATTCTCCTGATATTCCCAGGGGCGATTTTATTTCAAAATTTGAAGGGAAATGCAGGTGTTACAAATAAAAGTGCTCCTGAAAGCAAAGCTGTTGGGCACCACTGTTACTTTGTATTCTTCTGGCTTGAAATTTGATGCTTTGATGGAACTACATTATGTTCTAGCCTGATAAATCTCCCTGTAGGCACATTTAATGGATGAAAAGGCTAAGGCAAAGAGGAAAGATTAATTAGTTTGTCTGAGGTCACTTAACACTAGTGTGACAGGAACAATGGCAGAGATATAAACCCAGAAGCATGAATTTACACAAAGTACTGGGCAATTACATTTTCATTGATGAGAATTATAACAACAGTTAAAAAGAACAGCAATTTCTCGAAGTTACTCTTTAAATTAATTTAAACTGCTAGGACATATTAGTGCCGTGCAAATACTTTTCTATTAATGAATGTGAAGGATTCTCCCAGGAATACTGATATGTGTTTTTATATTGTACTATAATTGTGAAAACTAAAGGTTGTTATTTGTTGTGTAATTTTATGGAAACACTTTTTTCTCAACATCCCTCGCCCTACCCCACCAAAGGCCTTACATTTTCACTTTACATAAAAAAATTTGTCTTGAAATTTTTTTGAAGTACTATTTGTCCGTATAACAAGTTCTATCGAAGAGTTAAAATGTACCTAACAGCTACCGATTGTAGGCAACACTTTAAAAATAAATTTTGTATTTGGAGAAAACTACCACCGCATAGTACAAATGAACAGAATAGATTATATAAGTGAGTATCACTTGCCATCATCCATTTTGCAAATATTTCTCAATTTACACTAAAATTCACAAAATCACAAGGATTAAGAATAGAGAGTAGCAACCTGTGGAGGTAGCAACACAGTAGATGACAATACAAATTGTTTATGGACAATCTTGGATGGTTGGTTTGTTTCTTTACTAAGACAGTTCTCATATTCTCCTCAATTTGATAAGCTATTAGACAAAATTCCTTCTGTCTAGAAACCCCTGACCTCTCACACTAATGAATTCTTCCCCTGCCCTTTTTAGTTGTAAATCTTCTCTTGTCACTGCCCAGCTAAAGTCTTTCAAGGGGTCCCAGAAGTCATCCTTTTGAAATGCAATCACCTACAAAGAGCACCCACTTCCTTCCAGTCTCTGTGGGAAGGTAGAAGTCTAATTTTAATAAAAGCCAATTAGCAAACAGATAGTTTAATTACATTGACCAGTGCTTCTTTTAATGTCCTGCAGCATGTTTTTCTATTAGCTCATGCAGTGCTTTAAAGACCTCCTAGCTTTGACTTCAGCAACATTGAATCCAATCCCTCACTGTCAAGTCTTGGCTCTTATTCCAACAGTATTAGAAGAGTATTGAAAATTGCTTTTGCATTTCTAAATTTTGTATTATTCTTCTTAAAATTCTCTTAATATATATTCCTTGAAATACATAGTTATTTATTAATTGTATAAATAACAGTATAATCAAATCAAACCATATATATTAGTTATATATAGAAAGCAAGCTATGTATCAAGTCATCACTGTCACTGTCACTGTCATCCCCTTGCTCATTGATTTGCTCAAGTGGGCACCAGTAACGTTTCCATCATGAGACTTGTTACTGTTTTTTTGCATATTGAATACGCCACGGGTAGCTTGCCAGGCTCCGCTGTGCGGGCGAGATACTCTTGGTAGCTTGCAGGGTTCTTCCGAGACAGAAGAGGGAATCGAACCTGGGTCGGCAAACGCCCTACCCACTGTGCTATTGCTTCAGCCCATATCACATAAAAAATCTCAGTAATATGCACATGTGCATATGTATAAAGATATATATTAGTTACATCAATGTTAAGAATACATTCAAAAGCAAGGATCACATTTATGAGTAAAGAATTTCTAGAATACAGCATTGCTTTGAATAACATACCATTAAATTCAATTTTAAAATTTTATAAGAAATGATTATGTTCAATATCGGATCTCCAATTCATGGTTTTGCTGCAGGCAGGGAAGAGTGCTGTCTTGGCAAGGTGGTGAGAAAAGTACTGAAAAGTAGTGATTCCCCAGCAAACCAGCCCAAAGGCAGGGAAATCTTTCAGATGCAAAACCCAAATTTGTGAGAGCCAGAGCCCCAAGGAGAGAGATGCAGAAAACTAAGGTGAGAGGACTGAATGCCTTGCACATGCCCCAGAGGCTCCAACAGCAGAAACAAAGATAATGATAAAATCCTGAAGGGAACTTATCCCAAAAGTTCAAAGTTCTTCTCCTTGAAAAATCCCCTGATTAATTCCAACTTATGCTGAGAATTCTGGGGTTAGGGCAATTTTGGAAAATATCCATATATAACCCCTTCTCCCACATCCTCCTGGGAGTTCTCTCACTGGAAAAGCCCCTCTTTCCGCAAAAAGACTTCCTTCCTCTCTCAATTCCCTCTGTCTTTCTGATATAGGCAGACAGGCAGATAGGGAAGGCCCCCTCAGCAGGCAATGGCAGTAAGTTTCCTGGAACGGAACAGCTCTGAAGTTGCAAAGACTAACCTTGCAGAAAACAGGAACTAAGGCCTGATAAGACCCTCACCTATCTACAGCAACAGACCCAGAGAAGCTCCTGCAGGAACAAGAGGCCAGGAAAAGAATTTCCAAGAAGACCACGCCCAGTCCCCTTGGTAACCTCCTTAGCAAGAGACTTTTACCTAGGGAGAAGCCCCACATGGGGGCAGGTTGGAGAGGCCACTTTGAACAAAGGAAGTGCGCGCACACATCCTGCCGAAGCCAATGTGCTGCTTGGGCCACGTGGCCAAGAGTACATGTGGTGACTGAGCACATGTGTGCCCGCATCTCCCCTCTTGAGATGTGTATTTTCATACTTTCCTGTCTAATGCTGGAATGTGTGTAGGGACTCTCTCTGCCTTGGAGAAGCCCGCGTTCTCTCTTCAGCACGTTACTCTTCACTCCCTCCACTTTCTCTCCCTCCTTTTCTTCAAACCTCCAAATAAAAACTGTAATTTCACTGCCCGTCTACTCCTAAAAGTCCTTTCTGCGAGGCGAGACAAGAACCCAGTAACCCTGGGTCCCAGGTGGCAGAGGTGGATAGGGAGAAAGTGACCATCTTTCTCCTCCTTCCTTCACATGAGCCACCCGTGCCCCCCCCCCCCCGCCCCAACATCATTTTCAGAATAAATATCCCTGGCTTCACTCTTCAGCTCCCTCTGAATTTTTGTTTTGCTGCAGGGACAGACAATGGCTTCACGACCTGGCCAGGGTTAGGATTCATTTTCCTTCCCTGCAGAGAGCAACTCCTGGCTCCAGCCTCAGTTTGTGACTTTCCAAGAACTTGGGCGAAAAGGGTAAGTGACTGCTCCATGATCAAATGGAAAACAGGTGCAAATTACTGGCTGCCTAGTGGAGCTGGTGAGGCATGAAGATTCATGCTGTGCAGGTGCTGCTGACATCCTTTCCCAGTCTATTCCCTCCCCCGACTCACCACCCCACCCCACCGCCCTGACCCCCGGGCCCTTTGCACAGTGACCCAAGTAGGTCAAGCAGGAAGTTAAGAACAGTCTCTCCCATTTCCAGGTCATTCCCTCCCTCCCTTCCAATATCACCTACAATCAATGGAGACTTTTAACGAAACACACATAGGGGAAGATGAGGTAGTAAGGTGGGCAAGGTGCTTGCCTTGCATGGGCTGGCCTTGTTTCAATCCCCAGAACTCAATTTGGTCCCCTGAGCATTACCCGGAGTGATCCCTGAATGTAGAGCCAGGAGTATGCCTTGAATACCCCAAAAGTGCCCCCCCCAAAACAAACACATTACATAATAAAATTTAAAAAAATACATCTAATTAGGTGCTATCAGTTTTTAGTTACAAAATAGGACATAACTGGAAATCCAAACATTTGGAAAATAAATGTTGTTTTCCATAAATTAAAAAAAATCTTATTTGTTTGGATTTATTTTTTATAAACTCAGGTCAATATTTTTGAATATTTTGTGGTAGAGATAATTAACTTGTGGATGTTTCATTATTCACCCAGCTGTCTTGATTACAATGAAATTTGAAGCAATAACTTTTTTTGCTGCCATATACCCTTCAGTCATGTTTAAGTTCTTCATGTTTTATGCCTTATGATCAAATGAAATTAAGAGAAAGTAGTTTTCATTCAATACAATAGTTAATTGTTTAGCACATTCTGTCAGTCTGGTCATACATCTTTAAGTGCTTTGCCTGAAGCAATACAATTGCAGTTATTTAAAATATACACCATTTGCAGGATGTATATATTTTAAGTCTTCATACACACTGGTCACAGGGTTACCTTCTGTTGCTAGGATGCAATGATCCCATCCTTACACTAATATATGTATATATATATATATATATATGTTTTAAAAATATCAGAATTAGTCTTCCATAGTATGCAGCAAAGGAGAAAAAAATAAAAGCAAAACCCCAAACTGAAACATTACCTTTCCTTTTTGTGACATGTATTATTGTAAGACATTATACCACCGGGAGATGAGAAGAAATAGAAAAATTAGTTGTTTTTCTTTTACATATCATAAAAGTGTAATTTACTCAGGGGATGAGGGAAGAAGACAGTTACTGTATCCCTTAGTGTTACACAATTTCAGGGTATTATTTCAAAACTGAATATTAAAACTTAGAGAACTATGTCAGAAATAATACAGATCCTATTTAGACATTTTTTTCTAATTCATTTAAACAATTTTTCATAGAGTCAGATTAACTGATTAAGATTTCTGACATTTTACACTTCAGACCTCATAGATTTGGGCGTGAAATTATTCTCTTTTTTTCCTGGCTTTTTGTTTTTGGGGTCACACCGGGCTCTGCTCTGGGTTAACTCCTGTCTCTGTGCTCAGAAATCACTCTTGGAAGTGCTCAGTGGACCATATGTAGGTGTCAAGGGATCAAATCTGACTCAACTGCATTCAAAGCAAGTGCCTTACCCAGCTTACTATTTCTCCAACCCCTGAAATTATTCCTTTTTCTTCTTATACCTTTCTTCACTAGATTTTTTGTTTTCAAGAATCACTTCCTGTCTATACATTCTGGAATAGAGGTATAGAGACCATGGGATGCTTTTGGTGTGGCTGACTCATGTGAAGTGGGCAGAAAAGGGGTGACAGTCTGGAGACAAAAGTCCATGATTCCCCTTTCCACCCAACTTAGTCACCAGGAAAGTGCTTGGGGGAAGTTTAGCACTAGTGAAAATCTGCTCCAGCCTCTGCAGTCAAACCTTACATTTCCCCAACTCCACACAGCAGTGGTTAATCTGTAACTGACTCACACTTGCTCTAACTGTCTTGGAATATGAGCCCTGCTACCCCTTTCTATTCAGGATCTATAGAACTCAGGTTGCAAGAATTGTTCTTTGCAGAAAAGGAAAGACAATGCTGCATTCTACCCAGGTTTCACAAATCTATTGCCTTCCCTCATGGAAAAGAATTTCAGGAGAAGAGTGAATCGTGAACTAAGAAGTTCATTTGAGGAATGAGTAGGGAGAAAGAAGAGTTTCATGTTCAAGAGAGTGTGATCTTCTCCAGGGTAGACAGAGACATTATATATCCCAAGTTCAGCTTCAACAAATTTTCCAGATGAAAAATTTATTCCATAAAGTATAAAAGTGTACATTTCAGAGGCTGGAGCGATAGCGCAGCAGGTAGGGCATTTGCCTTGCACATGGCCGATCCGCATTCGATTCCCAGCATCCCATATGGTCCCCTGAGCACTGCCAGGAGTAATTCCTAAGTGCAGAGCCAGGAGTAACCCCTGTGCATCACTGGGTGAGACCAGAAAGCCAAAAAAATAAAAATAAAAATAAAAATGTGTTCATTTCAGGCAGAGATGCAGGCTTTTTTTCCCAGAATGGGGGATGCATGTACCATTCCTTCAAACTGTGCCCCAAAGTCTTTTCTAAGGTGTTCCTATTGAGTGAGTAGGAGGGAGAGAGCCAGGAGCTGTTGATTTTCTTTTATATTCTTAGGATGACCTTTGTTCCAGAGGTAGAACCCCTCCTTCCATGGGTGCAGCCTTTCTCTGGGTCCAGAATTCTGCACCTCAATTGTTTTCCAAGTTCTTTAAATGGGACTTTTTTTTTTCCAAAGGCCTTCTTGCCTTGGAGGAGTTATTGGTTTCCAGATGGTATCGCCACTATTTTAACAGGATCTCTTATCTCTCTGTTAAAACATCATGATGAAGTGAGGTGCCCCTCATTCCCAGGACAATGAATTTCATAAAGTAATAAAAAGAAGATAGAATCCAAAAAGGATTCTTGCCCCAGTGCCTAGTTCCAGAATGAACTTAAGCCTACACGCCAAGCTGAACCCCCAGGGGGATTTTCCTTAGGGTATAAGGTCTCATAAAACTCTGAATGATGCCAACCAAACCAATGAGAAGGCTGGATCTCAGACCCAAGGTTGGACTCCCATTGACCTGGCTCCTTAGAAATTAAGGTCTGATAAGACTTGAAATGATGAAAGCTCAATCCCATCAGAGGACCAGAAACTGGGGCAGAAAACAAACAAAGGCTATATTCGATGTTGCTGAGAGTTTACACCTGGCTCTGAGCACATGAACCACTCCTGACAAGGCTTTGGGGACCATATTTGGTGCCAGGATCAAACTTGGGTGACCACATGTAAGGCAAGCACCCTACCTGCTGTACTATTACTCTGGCCCAGCACATCTGGTATTTAAAAAGTTTTATCTTAGTCCAATCAGAGTCAAACAAATATATCAAGGCAGCTGCCTCTAGGAAGGAGTAGTTTTGAACGTTTTTACCTATTGCAGAAACTGTCCCCAGACCAATAGCTAAAAAAAAAAAAAAAAAAAAAAAACAGAAATCCTTAGGTAGTTTAGTTTAACTAAAGAATGTATCTCAATGTTGAAGAGAAGAAAAGGAGATTCAATATTATACAAAGTTTTAATTATCTGATTAAATTTTAGTATGACATCATTTTTTTGGTCTGTTTGCCAGTAGGGTGTTTGGCCTTAATGATTTTTCACAGTCATTTGTATATTTTGTATATTTGTATATTTTGATAACATTTTTATCAACAGTGGTTTTTTAATGTTTCCCCATAGTTTGTAACTTCTCTTCCTATTTTTATATTTTCTAATAGTATCACCACAGAGCAGCAAGCTTTAATGGAATACAATTTTAAAATTATATTTTGGGGGCTGGAGAGATACCACACATGAAACGTGACTGATACAAGTTCAAATCTCAGCACCTCAGATGGTCCTCAGAACTCCACCAGGAGTGATCCCTGAGCACAGAGGCAGGAATAAATTCTGAGCACTGCCAGGTTTGGTCCTCCTGCAAAAAATACAGAAAATAAAACAATAAAAGAGTAATTTCTTCCCCAGATTCTGCCTTTGGTGTTGAATTGAACAGGTCATTGCAAAAAAAAAAAAAAAAGTCAGTATTAGAAGTTTTTGACCATTCTGGATTGTTCTTATAGATGAATTCACAATTTCCTCTTCATTGACCCTCCCTTTATCATTTCAATATAACTAAGGATGATTTCACACTGACTTAGGGATTTCTCCTAAGGGAAAAGCATTGATTTAGTACAAGGCAAAATATCATAGCCATAGAGGCAAAAGTAGCACTCCACCAAGGGCATACAATTGATGGTACATTGAAACCTCTAGTTCTCATGCCCATTGGGTGGAGTAATTTTGACTCTACGTTATTAAATGGTTTTCTAAAGAACACAGGAAGCATCTATACTTTTGTGTACCTGAAATCTACAACGAAACCACATTGGTGAATTTATCATTCACCAACCAATGATTTCATAAAACATCCTCATACAGAGGAGAGAATTGTAAACAGTAAATGATTCAATACTTTTAAGACAGTGTTTTATAAATCCAAGCTGCAACTTTGTCAATAATTGAAAAATAATTTTAAAATAAACTTAAAAATATCTTCACAATCAAATCTACCTTCTACTTTTAAGTAGTTTAGTTTTGTCCCAAATCACTTTGTATTTTGAAATTTGGAGGCTTATTTTTTTTTCCACAACTACTGATGATTTATCTCTGAAGGGATTTTTTTTTTCACTTGTCTAAAATGTTATGGTCCTGCTCCATATAAGTCCTGCACTTATACCCAGACAAGTGGAATTAATTTATTTGATAGATCTGGAAATAAACATGCAAATTACTTTTAGCTTAACTCTTTTTTCTTTCTGGGTCTGTTGCAGAATGCTGTGGCAAGAGGTGGAAGCACCAAGGCATTCTCAGGAAGCTGCTTTATTAAGTGAGTCGACATAGGCTTAGAGATGATTCATATCCAGAGTCTGAGCTCCGAGACAAAAGGCGACCAGCTCAAATAATCTTAGCCTTCAGCAAGCATGGTTACAGAATCAGGAAGCAGGATTATACTAGATAAGGGCACTCCTTCCCCATTGGCTGCTTGTCTTGATCTTTGCCCAGAGGACCTTTAGTTGTCCAGTTCCTGGCAGAACCACATCCTCTTCCCCTTTTACCATACTGTCTCACACGCCCACATTCCACATTCCACACTCCTGTGGATTCCTGTCACAGATCTGCCCTGTATAAGTGAGATAACCTTCTTTGCTTTTCTATTGCACAAGTTATAAAAAGTGCCACAGAGCATGTTGGAAAAGGAATGATCTGTCTTTGGATAATGTTTGTGGGCAGATTTTAATCAAGGCATTCATTACTAGCTTGCCTAACTAAATATGTTTCAGACGCTTTTAAAGAACCATGTTATTAAGACAGGCACTTAATCATTCATTTGTTCACTTACAATTTCTCTACCATTCTGAGGATGGACTTGTTTGACGCTATTTTTTTAAGTGTAGCAATAAGTGATTCCTATTTTTGAAAATATCCCCCTCAGATCTTGGCTACATTTCAAACAAATAAAGCCTGTATGTAATTATATGTCTATTTTAAAAGATTTTTTAGTTTTTTTAAATAAAAATATTAATTTTAATGTGGGACTGGAGCGATAGCACAGGGGGTAGGTCATTTGACTTGCACGCTGCTGACCTGGATTTGATTCCTCCATTCCTCTTGGAGAACCCAGCAAGCTACTGAGAGTATCTTGCCCGCATGGCAGAGCCTGGCAAGCTACCAGTGGTGTATTCGACATGCCAAAAACAGTAACAACAAGTCTCACAATGGAGACATTACTGGTGCCTGCTCGAGCAAATTGATGAACAATGGAATGACAGTGCTACAGTGCTAACTTTAACAGATATTAATTACAAACATGCTATGTTACTAACAATTTCTTTGCACTTTATTCCTACAAGCTCTTCTTCCAATGTGTGTTATCCAAAACCAAAGACTCAATAAGTTTCCCTTCTAGGAAAGGAGAAGAAAGGTTGTTCTTTTTTATTTTAATTTCACAAGAGGAGCTTAGAATTTGTACTAAGCAGTGTCTTCCATTTGTTTTTTATCTTTTTCTGAAAACCTTGTGTTCTTAAGTATAGATTGGCCAGAAAATACAGAACCAATAGTATAATCGAATATTCCATATTTTGTGATTCTTTTCTTTATTCTCAAAGCTAAGGTGGAAACTCTAGGACAAGTACAAAAAGAAGGACAAATATTTGGTTTCTTGTAGCCTAAAAATTCCCTTCCTGAAAACACCTACATTGCAACTTTTTAAAGGTATGATTGGCCCCATGATCATCTTTCAAGTATCATAACTTTTCCGGAAGCCTGACTAGTCAACAGAGATTATGCATTCAATAATTACCTTTTTCTTCATTATCATACTCAAAATCAAATCCATGATAATGTTTCTCCTACATTTTTTACATATGTGATATGTAAATATTTGTGTCCCTGTAAGTTCCTCAAGTACACATGCTCACATTCTACCTTATGAATATTCATATTTTTGAATGGGAATCTACTAATTATTTATAGATGATTGCAGCATTCTAACTTTATCTGTATAGAATCAGTCTTCCTCTTCCACACTCTGTAGAATAGAATATAAATTGAAATAAAAGATAATGTAAATTGAAATCATTTACTAAAGTTATGGATGAGAAGTGTTAGAGGAAAAAGACTGAAGAGGTAAATGGATGTGATCATGCAATTCTTCATAAACTATCTATAGAATGACTTTTTGTGTTTGTTTTTTTCCAAACAGTATGAGCCAATATTATACAGGTCAGTGACAGGATAAGATCTACATTTTAGGAGACTACTTTAATGACATTAGACTACAGAGATGAAACAAATTCTCTTTTGGAGAAAAATGGATAAAGAACAAAAGAAGTGAAATAGGTCTCAATTAAATTATAGTTTATAATATTAATTTCTATCTATAGCATAGATTTCCAACTTGATAGTTCCATACATTACCTTCTTCTTACTTTCAAACTGCAATTAATTTGGACAGAGACATAATTATTATATGTTCCTATGTTTTTGATTTAGCTCAGTATTTATATTTCCCATCTATTCCTTTGAATATCTGACCAAATTAGAGAAAACTTCCTCAGCACTTCTAAAGAATGTTGGTAACTGAATACATTGAAAATGCAAAATTACTGAAGGTTCTTTTAAAAATATTAATGTATCTTTCCAAATGAAATCAAGTAATACTGTCTGCTGCTTATACATTTTGAGGATTTGGGGTATCACATCTGGCATTGCTTGGGGGCTTTCCTGATAAAGCTTGAAGATCACTTCCAGAGATGCTTCGGGGATATGCATTCAAAGACAAACCAGGTTCAACTGCATGCACCTTAACCCTTTGTATTATTTCTCTAGCCCCACTAATTTATTTTTTCAGATGAAAACATTTATGGATGCATGCCTTCTCAATTTTAGATATTTAATAGAGCTTTAATTTTTATTTTAGTGGCCCTCAAAATTTCTGTTCAGATAAAGTATATGCTTTTGTGATAGGAAAACAGTGATGCACCTGGAGTATAGTGGGAGATACTTGTAAAAAATTACTATATTTAGGGCCGGAGCAATACTACATGGGTTAGGGCAATATTTTTTGCATATTGCTGACCCAAGGTTGATATCCAGTACCCCGTATGGTTCCCTGAGTGCTGCCAGGAATAATTCCTGAGTGCAGAGCCAGGAATAAAGCTGAAGCATCACCAGATGATGAAAACAAAAGAAATATATTAAAGTAGTACATAACGCTATAAGAAAAAAAATTTGAGTAAATTTTCCGTTAATTAGAATGTCCTTTCATTGATGATACATTTGGTTTATAGTAATAGCAATTTATGTGCTCCCTTGGAAATTCAAAAGTACTTATAAAATATGGGCAATATAATTTATTCCAAACATTTTAAGTTAGGCTTTATTACCTTATTTTATAGATAAGAATATATGAAGCACCAGAAGGCCATACAATTTGACTATATAATATAGTATAAGTTATTTGCGAGTTGAGCAGAGCTTAAAATAAATATTTCACTCAAGGTCAGTGGTGCAATTTTCTGTTATAAAGTTTTACTTTTTAACTAGTTATCATTATTTGTAAGAAGTCTGGACCACTACAGAAATATTTTACAGAAACAAAAACATATATATTCAAAGGCCCCAAAATAGATTAGAAAATATGAATATAATTTAAAATCAAAATTTACCCAAACAATTAAAGTTTTATCTATTAATTATTAATATTTTATATAACATAATGCTATTATTACACAAAGTACATATATTATGTTAACACTCAATAGTTTTGAGCAATAAGATGCATATGTTTGTGTTTTTATAGATATACATAATGCACATTATCAATAGCTCTCAGTTATATAGAATTTGAAGAGATTTTTTAATTTAGAAATTACTGGAACCTAGTATCTTAAAATAGAGGAGCTAAATTTAAGTCCTATCAATCTGTACATATTATTTCCCTATGCCATGAAAAAATGCCATTATATTACTAGTGTTAAAAAGTGAAAACATCATATTAAATTTTGGGGAACATTGCTTTCTCCATTGGAAAAAAATTTAGATATTTAATATTGTCTTTGGGCATAAAATGTCTATTCAAATGAAAGTTTGCTACCTTGGCATGTTTTTGAGAATGCTGTTAGTTTTCATAAGTTAGAAACTAAACATTTTCACTTGCCATTCTTTAGAGGTTGTAAAATGAAAAGCAAAATCTTTTTACTTTATAAATATTAAAATTGTAGAATAAATGTAGCCATTTGTATGCAGTTTGGATTACCTAACATATGGTCATTGTACTCCTTAGAATGTTTCACTGGAAGATTAATCACCAACTGTCACCCATATGAACTAATTTGATGATCAAGATGGTCATATATAAAATCTGGGTAAGCAGTTAGAAAACAAAATTGTTAGAGAAACCAGAAAGACAATTCATGGAGCACATAAATAAATAATCATTCCAATAAGCTATCTCTCCCATTTTATTTTATGGTCAAATACATTGGGCTATGACAGAATACAGTTACTAGAGTTCTTACAGGTCCGGCAAGAACTACCTGGTGCAGTGCTAGAGGCCTCACAGCACCATCGGGCAACTTGGACATCCTCTGCACCACAAGTCCTGAACAACATTGCTCTCTTAGGACCCTGCACTGAGTCACCATCCCAGATGGCTGGAAATGGCATGTGGGACCCTCAGATTCCTAAGCACCACTTGGGCCCCTCCCTGCTGGAGGTCAAATACATATTATTTCTTTATTCTGCATGACCCCTCCCTACCAGAAGTCAAATACATATCATTTCTTTATTCTGTATCATATTTAGTCTCACTTGAGGCAACTATTATATGTCCATTATCTACATACTATCAAAATCACTTATGAATATTATTTACAGTGTGTCACTTAAATAACAAATGGAATTTATTGGCTAACAAGATAAAAACCCTAGAATTGGAGAGTATATTGCTTGATCCAGAAATTGAATATCTTATATCTGCATGCCCATTGTTTGGGATTATTTCAGATTAGTTTTTCCTTAATTGTCTTCATATTTAATTTAATTCTCTTTGTGGTGATCAAATGGTTATCTGTTTGGTCTATGAAATTTCATACCACTGCCACCCTCTCTCTAACTGAAAATCATTGCACCAGCCTTTTTAATTATTTTAAGGAAAATTTTGCTTTCCTTCAGTTGGACTAATCATAGGTTCTCTACACCAATCTTTGGGAATTGTAGAACCCATTTGTTAGCTTGCTTTAGTTTTAAATCATTGTTATTCCCGAGACAATCACCATTACAAACTTCACAGGTGATAACAACAAAATAATTGCTATGATTTTTTTTTTCAGGATAAGCAGAAACTTCTCTTAGATCTAGGAGTAGTGTCAAAATACTAGCTAAAACAGAAAGTGTGACTTTGAGATTAAAATTGCAAGTTATTGTTATATAAAAGTATGAAAGGGACATAAGTGTGAATCAACAAATGCCCATATTTTATTCTAAATCTATTGCCATTTAAACATCTTTTTAATTCTAATCTACCTATCAAAATGAAAGTCTGTCAAGCTATTATTTTTGTCCTCATACAGATCTAGCAAGCTTTGCATTAAGTAGTACATCACTGTATCACTGCAATGCCTTCAATCATTGATTTGCTCAAGAGCGCACCAGTAGCAACTCCATTCGTCCTAGCCCTGAGATTTTAGCAGCCTCTCTTTACTCATTCTTCCGAGTGATGCCATATTGGAAGCTCTTTCAGGGTAAGGGGAATGAGACCCATCATTGTTACTCTATTTGGCATATAGAATATGCCACTGAGAGCTTGCCAGGCTCTGCTGTGCAGGCAGGATGCTCTCAGTGCCTTGCCAGGTTCTCTGAGAGGGAGATAAGAGGTCTAAGCTATAAGAGGTTGCATTTGTTTCCGGGAGCGTTTTTTTAATTTTTTTTTCTTTTTGGGTCATAACTGGAGAAGCACAGGGGTTACTCCTGGCTCTACACTCAGGAATTACTCCTGGCGGTGCTCAGGAGACCATATGGGATGCTGGGAATCGAACCCGAGTCAGCCGCATGCAAGGCAAACGCCCTACCCGCTGTGATACTGCTCCAGCCCCAGGAGCGTTTTTTTAATAGTCTGGATCTTGGCCGTTGATGGGATTATAAGGGGCTAGGGGCAGTTTGTGGCTGTGGCTGCCAAGATACTGGAAAATGGGGGTTCTGGATGGAGGAGGCCCAGTCCAGATCCAAGCAGGCTTGGAGATCTCAGCCCCGATACCCACACACTTGGGTTCCTCTGCTGGTTCCTTCATGCATGAGGCTCGTCTGAACGTGTGGAGAGGGGGCCTTAAGCATGTCTGTGGCTGGGTTCCAGAGGTCTTCGGCTGCTGGGGCTCTGCTCGGGGAGGGAAAACATAGAACATACCAAGAAGATGTAAGGGGTCAAACTATTGAGAAATATATTAGTAATAGATCACAGTTCTGATGAAAAATTGAAATATTAAATAATCAGTGCTTAAGTGCATTGTTTATAAATTCATAGACATACTGCTCTATTTTTACTTAATACAACAAGGACTATATGATTAGGTTTAACAAATTATTCTTGGAATATTTAATGACATGCTCTATCAAGACCATCATTTAGTATATGGCATAGAAACATAAGAATAAAACTGCAGGCTGATTCAGAGAGGTAGTTTAATGGCT